>NW_022758707.1:0-848 GCF_011630105.1 Anneissia japonica
TTATGCATATATTGGCCTATATGTAAACATATATATAGGCCTATATATGGGTATGTGTGAATGTATATGTGTATATAATATATATTTAAAATTAAAAAAATGGTATTCTTTCATTTCATGAAGATTATATTAAATAAAGTATGTTATATTATAATCATAAACCGTACCGTATAATGTGATATAAAAAAAATGAAATTATTCTATTAAACAATTTAAATTATATTTTATTCCAAAATACCTTTATTCGATTATACACGTTATTGGTTGTTAAAAAATGATATAATAAAAAAAAATAAACGGTAATGCCATGAAGGTAATGAAAAAACAAATCGATATAGAAGGAAATATTGTACTGTACTGATTGTTTGAATAAAGGTGGTGGTTACGCCACGAAAGAGAAGGAAAAAAAATACAATAAAAACCATGATAAATACCGTAACGTGTATAATAAATTATGTAAAATGACAGGAAGGGACTTCTATATATCCGAATTATCAAAATGCCAGGGGACATGAAAAAACCTGGGACACAACTAAGCTAAAATTTTCCGATACCATTAAGCATAATGATGATAATCGGACAACAATTATGCAAAAATATTAACTCTAATGTCAATCCAATACGTTATTGAAAAAAAAAAAAACAGGCAAGCTAACTCATTTTACATTAAACCTGTTACAATTAAAGAAATATCTGATATAATCAAAAATCTATACAACAATAAGAGTTCCAGATATGATGATATATCTCCAAAAGTAATACAAAGAATTTCAAATATTATCGTAAGACCCCTAAGTCATAGGCGTTGATCCCTGGGGGATGGGGGGATATATCTCCCCCCCAATATT
>NW_022758708.1:0-1405 GCF_011630105.1 Anneissia japonica
GAGTACGATGGTATGGCTAACACAATATGATATTTGAAACGCTTTTTTTACATATTTATTTATTTATTTTAATTCTTTTTTAATTGCTTTTATATATTTCATATTTACAATCACTAACTAAATACTATATAATTTAAATGGTGATTGAAATAACTAATTATATTTGTTGTAATGTTATGAGAATATTACTAATATTTAACTAAAGTCGCATAGTATACAGTAACTAATCAAACACAGAGAAACGATTGCATCTTGTACTGTTTCAACGATAAGCAAAGCTTTTTATTTATTTCATCAATCAATAATAAATACTTTGTAAATCATTATCATAGAATTTACATTAATTTACAAATAAAAAATATAATATTTCTCTTATAATTACAATAATTTACAATATATACAGCTTTTATATTTACACAAACGCAATACGGTTTCAATATTCATCAGATACAACATTTTATCAACGTAGTATTACCAAACATATCCATACGGTAGAGTTTTGTAATCATCAATAATTATTCTCTTATAGACAATCCTATAGTCTTTAGTAGTTGCTTCATTTACGATTTTCCTCGATTTAGGCTTTCTAGTTATACGATTAGACTCGGTAGTAGTTATTTTATCTGGTCCAATACCCCTAACCATACAACTAACCGTTTTAAAATTTATCTTGTTTGAATTCTGATAATTTAAAGTGAAGCCTTTTACTTTACAAACCGTCTTTCCCGAGTCAAGCTTATACGCATAATTTTTAGGACCACCAGATACAATGCACGTAATAAATTTTCCATCTTTAGGCCCTATCTCATTGGTTAGTTCACCCAAATAATCACAAATTGGAGGTTGCCATTCACCCGGGTTAGTAGTGTTAGAAACAAAAACGCAAGAATCGGTGTCATAGTAAAGTACACGATCCTGTAACTTTTCTAGCAAATCGTATAACTTAAGTCTAGCGGTAGCGGTTGTGAAAGCGGCGATAACAACGTTCACTTTCCTATTTACAGTAACGCTTTGTTCTTCACTCTCGTATTTCAATTCAGCTAAATTATCATTTATTAAGTTTAGATCGCTCACAATAACTTCAGGATTGGAAAGTAAATCATACACTTCGTCAGGGTTACTGCAGAATATGGTTTTAGTTTGATTTTCTCTTTGGTCAAACTTTCCCCAAAAAGAATTCAACATAAGTTTGGCGAGGGATCGTAATCCTGGGTTGTATGCAATACTATCTTTATTTAATTTAATACCCTCGTTTTGTTCATAATCTTCAATCTATTTATCTTTATCAACATCGGTAACGCACCATTCAGGCCACCCTGTAGCCTCTTGTTTTAACTTTTAAAACGTGTTAATGTATTCGGTGAATAAACCGGCTGAGGGGTTAGTACAATCATAGACGCTTCTT
>NW_022758709.1:0-642 GCF_011630105.1 Anneissia japonica
CATGATTTATGTTGATTTATTGATTTTGTTGTTGCTATTTTTTAACATTTAAATGAAAAAAAAAAAAAGTGTAATTCATGGCTTTTTATTTATCTTTGAATATTTTATCATTGAATATTAATTCTTGCAAAAAGTAAAATGTAAATGGCAATTTGTTTGAAGTTAGATTCCTTTTAAAAACTAAATTATTTAAGATACAAAAATGCATATATTGACTCAAGAAAATCAGTTTTAATACAGAATTTGATTATTGGGGCCATTTTTACCTACATGTCATATGGGGCCATTTTTACCGGGGCCATTTTTTCTGGGGCCATTTTTTCCGGGGCCATTTTTTCCGGGGCCATTCTTACCGTACACCATCTATGAGTTGCATATTTTGGTAATTAAAGTACTGTATACTGTATGTCATTCCTCTACTTTGTTAGGGAAATAACGTTTTTAAAACTTTTATTTCTATTATCAAAAAATGTTATTCAATGGCCATTGTTTTTCAATTATCTCTCAGAACATTATTTGCATCTGCTGTAATTGTTAAAAAACTAATGCTTTTAAAGAAATAAAAAAAAATCACATGTTGATCTCAGTTCAAAGGAAAAAATAAAACTTATTTCTAAATTTACAATTTTCACCTATAAACCT
>NW_022758710.1:0-814 GCF_011630105.1 Anneissia japonica
AGCTGTGCAACTTATGCAAGCATATAAAACTTTTAATTGTTTTTCTCGATTATGTTACAAATGCCAATACTTCAAAGACCAACTGCTAATTATGAAATAATATCCCCAATAAAAGTTATATACCATTTCAAGCTACTTAACTATAGATACATTTTTTGTAATTTTCTGACTTTGTCCCGGTTTTTTGGAAACATGTCAAGTGTTTCAGTGATACATACTCTCTCTTCAGATGCGCCTGAATGTCTCGTGACGATTTTCGGTACTCCGGTGGAATGTTCCTCATTATCTCCAACGCCTCGTTGATCTTCCTCAACATCTCATAATTCTCCCTCCCACGGATCTGGAAAAAACAAAATACACATACTTGATAGGGATTCTACACAACATTTTACCCTCTACAGTTAAAAACAAACAATAAAAAAATGTTTTAGGCCAGAAAAAGACACTTTGTAATGGCCTGAGTATCAGAAATGGCATGACATATTAAACGTGTAGCATCTTCTTAATTATTACTATCATGTGGCACAATAATTTGATGAAGACAAAAAAAAAAAACCGGACACATCCATTATCCACGGCCTTATTTTTTTCTGATGTATTTTCATGACTTTTATTTAAACCATGATTAGGCATTAGACATCCAAGTCATAAATTACAGTAATTGGGGCTACATAACAGCCAAAGAGCCTTAGCTTGCCATCTTAAGCTCTGTCTAGACAAAAAAAAAAAACAAACGCTGGTAGGTCAATATATGTGAGGTCTCACTACAAAATGAGTCTCATCGTTAGAAAATCAAAAAATGAGTTAATATTAC
>NW_022758711.1:0-1493 GCF_011630105.1 Anneissia japonica
CAATCAAGTCAACTGTTTACTGTCATTTTTTATGACAAATTAGGCTTATTATTTTAAAAATTATATTCATTATAAGAATACTATGAATTTCAAAACTTTCTCTAATAACACAGAAAGAGAATTAGAATGGATTCCTCTCCTTAAACCTTCTCTTAACCAATGAAAAATATTACAAATAATCGACTTATGTTTCTAACACTCCGGGAAAAATCAATTAGAGACTTGTGGCAAGTCTAAAGGGGCATGTAGAGGTGTGTTCTTAGTTCTACGTGACTAAAACTATGCTTAAGTTTTTCTTTTCTATTTTACCAAAACCCGAGTGCCGTGACCAATTCTCCGGAAAACCGGACAGATTTTCGGATTTTCTAATCAGTGACACGACGTCGCCCGCAATTTCGGTTTCTCTGAAGTTAACCATTTAGCCAAAAAATTACGGTACATCTGTTGTTGAAAATAATACTTTTAGATGAATCTGCTGTTTTCATTGTAATTTTTGTTTTTGGCTTGCTGCAGTTAACTCCCACGCGATGGCTTTGTTGGTATTATTATTAGTTTGCAACCATATGGAGCTCGGACATACTCTTACGTATAAAAATTGTTTTAGTGGTCCTTAATTATAACATTTTTATTGTTCTTTCAATTGACCAACTGTTGTGTTATTAAATTGTTCATTTTTATATTATATTTTTGACCTTGACATTAAAAGTAAAATAAGGGATAAATTTAATACATAATAGGGCGATTATATTAATATATATAAAGTAGGCCTAATAGTGATTTTTTTTTCGTTGCACGTCTCTTCAACGCGAGATATGATTCGGTATTGAGAGTGTAGGAGAATCGGCATTTTGTCACGTTATCATCTATGCGAATTATCATTACGCCTAATGATATTCAAAAATACCATATATGGTCATGACGGTTCATCCAGATAGATAAGTTTACAGATTGCTCCGCATTCAAATATTCTCGATCGAAACAGCCCGAGCAATCCATCCTCACTACAACTCTACTATCTGATACGGCGTTTAATTATGTAGCCGATGAATTGGCTTCAGTTTACTACTACGAGAGCAGGCAGATAACATCACGTGATCTATATCGGATGTGGGACATCCTAATTGTTCTTATGTATATACAACGGAACGCTCTGAATACCAATACTAATTACCGGTACTAATAAACGAAATAATAAAGTTATTATACAGTAGAACTGCCTCCTTGTGACCATCTATAAGAAAACACCTCTTATTTAAGAGATTATTTTGGGGATGGGAAAATTTATCTTATTGCTGCTGCTAACCCCTATAAGGGGACAAGCCACATTAAGGGGCCACCCCCATTAATATGACAGCATTTCGAATGTGTCAACATAAAACGCTTCATACAGTAACTGAATTGTCGTAAGTCGTTTTGTATAGGAGTCTCTGAAACGCATTGTTTTTTTTTTTTTGTTTTTTTTTTCTTTCTTTTTTGTCGGCTTAAGCTATTTT
>NW_022758713.1:0-944 GCF_011630105.1 Anneissia japonica
ATTATTTGACAATATGTCAATAGTATTAGTAAATTTGCCTATTTTAATTTCAGTAAATTTTAGTCGCTTATTTGATAGCGTTCACAATGAATTTCACTTTGTAGTGAGGCCCCAGCTAATATTCATTCGTCATTGGTATTTGATGGGACTGCATACAGTAAATAGGGGAAGTTATGAGTTTAATCCGGGATATATTTTGTGTTAAACTGCTAACGCTAGGAGTGTCTTCCTAATGGACCGAATATCAAGGCTCTATAATAGTGCAATGCAGGATAGAAGGGGAACATGACCACTTATCAAGCACCCACAAAAGGTGATAAAAGGGTCACAAGCTTCCGACGAGTCTCTCGAAAATAACGCAATCTTCTGCACTTCAGCTAAAAAATATCCTGAAACTAAACTATCTCCCACAAATTTATAATATTTGTATGTGTATATTACTGTATTACTAGTTTCCTCTCTGTAATCAGCTTGGGAACCTCTGGGTGGGATGAGCCGCATTAGCGACCTGCCAAGGGGGAAACGGTAACAGGCGTTACACTGCTGATCAATTTGTAATGTACTGACAACAAAGATCTGTGATTGTGACTGTCGCTGCAAATTTGATTTATAAATAAAAATTGGACTAAATATAGATCTTGGGAATTTCCCAATGAGTAAATTAATTTCAGTTGATCAATCTATATATATATAGAGCTAAAACGTAATTGAAAAGGAAAGGATGAAAAAATTAATGACAAATAACAAGGAGGGGCATTTATTCCCATCCACAGGGGGCCCCCAGCAGAAGAAAAACATAGGTGTGGGTGAGCACAAACCCCAATTTGATTAGGCCTCGGGATTGTGATGCATTTTTAATGAATAGACTATCATCATATGAATATATATATATTATAATATATAGGGGCCTAAGCCTAGACATATCTAGCAAAGGTTACCACTTC
>NW_022758714.1:0-702 GCF_011630105.1 Anneissia japonica
GACACAGAAGATAATTCATTTCATAAAGCAATCAAATTTAAATGAATGTTTTTTAGTATTGTAAAGTGTTAAAATTTAGAATATTTATGAAAGACATGAGTATTTAAAAACTATGTATAGCAGCCAATTAGATTGATTTTCCAAAAAAAAAAGAAGCTTTATATCAACTAGAACTTTGTATCATGGCGTGTAGTCACAATTACTACTTTATTACTTGAAGTATCCAGTTTCAACTGTTTAATAATGGCAGTTAATCAAATGGTTTACTACTGGTATCTTTTTTTTTAAATTTAATTATTCATATCATAACATAAAACATACATGTATATTACAAAGCAAATAAACCACTTTAAAAAAAACTTTTAAAAAAAATTACGTTTAAGCATATTTCATTTTCAATTTCTCAAAAGAAAAGGAGAAAAAAAAAACACTATTCCCTGTATAATCCTTTATTTATAATTATATTTTTGTAATTTTTTTTCATAATAATTTAATTATATTTCCATTTCTCCTCAAATTGTATTTAAAATATATTTTTCTTACTAGCAATGCCCTTTTCCATTATATAATCTTTTTATATATTTTATTATATTATCTTTTTTAGTTCCCCTTTATAAAAGGTCATGGATGGTAATATACCCAGGTATCTACATTTATAAATGCTTTGTTTAGCCCAAATTAAGCAATTTTGCAACAAATTAT
>NW_022758715.1:0-860 GCF_011630105.1 Anneissia japonica
GGACGGCCTCTCGCACTCCCACAATCAAACAAGAATCTCCCGGAAATTAACCCAACTCGTAATATCATCAAGTGCTGCTTATTATCAATTTTTTCACGGATGTCAGTGCCGATGTGTATGTGCAGCATAATAAAACTTGTAAAATGTTAAAAATGCTCATTAACCAGATCAGTAGCGGACTCAAGAGGCTTAGGTGGTCTAGATCCTCCATCTGTGTGAAAATCCCTTTCTCAACCACATGGCCATTACATCACTTATAGATACCAACAACAAAAATAAGTGTCACTGTGTACTCACTATTAACTTCACAAACTGGACGACGTAGGCCTAAATCAGCAAAATAAACAGACCTTTAGCAGAAAAAGCAGCGAATTTTTTAAAAATGGGTCGATAAATATCAACATAGAACCACAGTTTTCACTTTCAACTACTCCGAAAGTAGTGTAATACTCTGACTATCCGATGCTCTCAGGTGGAAGACCACTTCCGGACTAAGTGGTTATTGTCAAACTCTAACTTATCAAGTTGGAATGGAACTAGCACTTTGTCGCACATATACTATAGAGGGCATACTGTAACTTTATTTCGTATGTAAGTAGGTAGATTTCATTTCATTTCATTTCTCATTAATTTCGTCTATGACACAAACATCAATACAATGTACAGACACAAAAGTACGGGATTGTCAAAAAAAAAAAAAATAAATAAATAAATTTAAAAAAAATAATAATAATAATACTGTAATAATAATGTTGATGTTAGACTTGTATAACGCTTAATACCAACAAGGCCTCTAAAGCCTCTTTTCCTGTCGACGTTAAGCGACGTTAATCGACGTTATCTCAATCGTTATTCAAACA
>NW_022758716.1:0-567 GCF_011630105.1 Anneissia japonica
AAGCGTCTACGCAGCACTCAATGTAGAACTAACCGGTATTTGAATTCGTTCATCCCATTCTCCATCAGATTACATAACAATAACGGCTAGATATGATATCTCAATACTCATTACCAGGTCTTTATCTCTGTATATTTTTATTTTATACTGTTTTGTATTTTTTGCTATTCTTTGTTTTTATTTCTTTGTACTTTTGCATCTCATTGTATTGCGATTGTTGCCTTAAATGAGTTTCCGCAAGGACCAAATAAATCTGAATCTGAAAACAGTTTATTTCATCAAACGATTATGTTTCAGATAAATTAAATATCTCTTGTGGGGTTCCCTAATTAGGCTTATCTAGGATGAAGGCAGTTTTGGACTGTGAGGATAGGCAATTGAGAATTGGAGTGATGACATCACGATTGACTTATAATTAATAAGTATGAAATTCAATTATATATTCAATGTCTTTGGTGACTCCCATGCTCCTATTATCAATGTTAAGGTGTCAATGACACTCTTCCACCATGGATAAATCAAGACTAGAAATATACATTTCTAGTGCTAGTATACACCTTTGTCTTC
>NW_022758717.1:0-1012 GCF_011630105.1 Anneissia japonica
ATTAAAAGACACCTCAGAAGTCGGGAAAGCTCATATTTCCGGCCATCTAGGAATCAAAATTTTCCGGGGGGAGGACCCCGGATCCCCTTTCATTTTTGGGTTTATGGGAAAATGAACCCCCTCTTTCAAATGGATCCGCCCTTGCCCCACAGAAAAAAAATCATTGAGCCCCACTGCACGTTTGCGTCTCCCACATCATCCCCCTGTTACTTCTAGATACGCAACTGTCCCTATACAATTTATGATTAAATAATACTGTACCCTGCTGAGGGTATGGCCCACTGTTATAATAAGCATTTGTATAGCACTTCCTAAAACTTTGTACTTCCTAAGTGTCTCGTTGTCAATTATCTACTCCACAGAGACTGGACCAGAGCATTCAGAAATATTAATGTTCTGGGCTCTTTTGAAATTGATACGATTGCTGCGGTTTATATTCTTTAGATTTGTTAATACCACCCAATCAATGAGCAAACGTGTCGCACCCAGCTCCCATATGTAAGACTCCTATAATAGTGATAATAAAATCCCATTGAAGCCAATATCAAGTTTGGTTACACAAGGAATTGGTTTGATTAATACCTATTAAAAATTAAATCCTACTCATGTTAATACCTACTAGTGCAAATAACTTGCTGAATCTAAGATCAAAACATATAATTCCTACTCTAAATCCAAACCCTACCAAAGTTAAAATATTGACTGATATAAGAGTAAGTCCTGCTACTTTAAAGCGCCATCCTACCAAGTGTTGTCCTATTAGAACACATATAGATCCCTTGAGGCGAATTTCTGTGGAAGGCGCGATATATAAATATATGACCATTGACACTGACAGTAAAACAGAAATATATAAACATGTTTATATAAATAATGTAGAAAAGATAACATAGACAGCAGAATGTTCTGGTTTAGGAAATATTATTTCTCATACATTTCTCTTCAAATAGATAAATAATAACAACAGTGTCCAGATGGGAAAATAAGATATAGACATATGACAGGAACATAC
>NW_022758718.1:0-786 GCF_011630105.1 Anneissia japonica
TAACACATCCTTTCAGCAAACTGTGAGGCGTCAATCAGTATATCCAATGGTCAGTACACAGGAAGGTATAATCATGGAGGATCCATCATATTTACATGTGATATTGGTTACACATTGGTAGGAGAACTAAGGATCACATGCGATAATGGTCTATACAGCTCATCATTCCCAGAATGCAAAGGTATTGTGTTTGATCTTGAGTTATTTTATCTACAATTTTAATTTTGAATTTAATTTAAAATAAAATTTACTTTTAATTTTAAATATTTCTTTTTTCTATTATTGAGTTGCAAAACATAAGACAGAATTGCCGAGAGCAACTTCTTGATTAGTCTAATTTTCTAAACACTATCATTGCAAATTTACATTTGGTCACCAGCTAACTGTGAACGCCCTCAATTGGTTCTTAATGGTGAGGTAAATTCAGATCTGTCTCATGGAGGTAAAACAACATTTACATGTAGAGATGGATACACGTTAGTTGGTGTCAACAGTACTTTGTGCCTAGATGGACAGTATCAGGATCAATTTCCAGAATGCTATGGTAAATCTGTTCAATATTATGTTTTAATTTTCAACTTGTAAAAACAATTAATCTTTTTTTTTTCATTTTTATGCTAGAGGTATTCAATTTGTTTAGTCGATACAGGAAGCTTTAACTCTTTCACTACGTAATTTCCTATTCCATATTTCCCATATCTGGACGGAATAAAATGCAGGAAATTTGGGGAAAATAGGAGATATACAGAAAAAGCGTTATAAGTTTTTAATTGGCTTTCAAAAATA
>NW_022758719.1:0-663 GCF_011630105.1 Anneissia japonica
ACGTGTCCATCTTCGCCAATACTTACAGTAGCTCCATTAATAACGGCCTATGGATGCCATGTTTTGTTTTTTTTTGGTTTTTTTTTTTACTCCTGACAAAAACACAACATAAAGAAGAAATAAAGAAAATGTTTAACTTTACAATTAAGATCGACAATATACAGTAGGCTGCACAAAGATGTAGGCCTATACTGATATTAAATAAGGAAGTGGATATATTTACGTCCTCGTGATCAAATCAGTAAACGATATATTTACGTAAATGAAACGACGCATGCGCAGTCATACTTTAACAACTAGCATTTTCAGTACTCGATATTAGCGTTGTCTCCCAAGCCGCGGTGATTCCCCCAAGTTCAGCATGGCACTAATTAATTTATAATTTTGTTTTTTATTTTTTTATTAAACGTAATTTAATTTTCTACAATAGCACAGTATGTAGTTTAATCACTATCACTAAATAAATTATTAAATCAAGTGTTAAATTTTCAAATAAAAGTGATACTGTATTATGAGCTGGAAATGTTATGTTCATCTTACTCAATCATTTGTTCTGTATCCATACTTCGTAGACACATGCACATCATGCCAATGTTGTTTTGTTAGTGAACAGACTACCTGGAAAAATATGTTTGAATAAAACATTAAAAATATTTGTTTTGT
>NW_022758720.1:0-695 GCF_011630105.1 Anneissia japonica
GTCTTAGAAAGTTCCAAGCCAATTTCACTAAAATAAGTATTAAATGCTTCGGCTATATCAGATGGTTTCGTTATCTCTCTATCGTTAACTTTAATTAAATTAGGTGTAGAAGATTTACCTTTACTGGAAGGTACCAAATGTTTTAGACTATTCCACATCTTTTTAGTGTTACCATTATGCCGGGTAATAAAGTCCTTATAAAACAGCTTTTTGGCCTTCCGACATATTAAAGTAACTTTGTTTTTTAATTGTTTTGCTATCTTCCAATTTTCAGGATCTGTTGACCGTTTGGCCTTAGTTATAGCACATCCAGGTACCAAATGATCTGCAACCACTCCCCTGTACTGATATTTATGGTGTATATAAAAGTATATAAAAATAAGAAATATATAATATGAACTAACCTTTCATCGATGAACTGAACAATGGGACGAAAAACTCGCCTGGTGTTGGCGCAAGATAGTTCAACTCACTTGGATCCAGCTCAACTGCAAGTAGAAGAACAGAAGGTTTAGTTTGTTCAGGCAATGACTTAATTCTCATGCCTACCAATTTATTTGTGCCCAGGGGAAAAGCCAGGACTTCTCGCAACCACGGAATGTAAATCAGTACCTTCTTCATTTTAACCCGAAGCTTATTCACAACATTTTAGATTGTTTGTACTGTATGCTACCTATCATATACACTTTGTATTA
>NW_022758721.1:0-1306 GCF_011630105.1 Anneissia japonica
GCGGATCACCAAACTCGTCCTCAGTGACGAGTTCAAATCTAGTTTTATTCTTCTTTCTTTCTCCCTTTTTCTGTTCGCACGATATCTCAAAAACTGCCACGAGTAACGCAAAATCGCTCTCAGCGAATATTTGGCTTGGTCTGGAATAGTCATGGTAAGCTTTTCAACGCGCTCAGTCATGCGTGACGTCATCTACGCGCAATTTTGCGTTTTTACATTATCGATAATATCAGCCTAACCAATTGCCATTTCGAAATCGTATTAAGTGAGCATTAACTTCGGGTTAATGTTGAATGTAATGTTCCCTAATTTGACGCTTGCGCTTCACTACGTGCGCGTACGCGTGCGTCAAAATTTTAAAATGCTCAAAATCACTTTTTGACTAAATTAGAGCACGTTTTAGGCCATTTTGAGCATTTCAAATTTTTTTGAAATTTTCTACTACGCGCGCATTTTTACTTGCGCAGCACGTACGAAAGCTAGAAATTACGTTATTTTACATATTTTGGGTTCCTGACATTGTTTCCACAAATTTCCATTCTTTTCGGTCATCTTTTGGCCAATAGCAATACCGTATATGCGCATCAAACATAGGTATCTTTGCGCGTATTTTGCCGCTATACAGTGAAATCATGATAAAATCAGACCTATTTTTAATCAGTTATAGCTCCTTAGGTTGAAAGGTGACCCCCAATTTTTATTACATATTCTGAAAGCACATAAGTTGTAAATATGATTTTGTAAATCATAATGGCTGATTGGACATTGTTACGTCATCATATTGGCGTCTGAATTCAAAGAAAGTGATGTATAGCTATGACGTCATTTTTGAAAATACGCATTTGAGCGTATCTCGCTTATCCTTTATCGATCATCTTTCAACTTTCAGTTTGTTATAGCTGAGACAATTCTCTTTCATATATTCGACTTCTTTTTAGATTTTGATGACGTCATCATGGTCAAAAATATTGTTTTTCCTGACCCCCTCATTTCTCTTTCTTCAAAACGTTGATGACCCCATATAATCTTACACATTCATCATTTCTAAATCATATTAGGTGAGCATAATATTCAGGTCAAGGTTGAGTGTAAGGTACCTGAATTTTCCGTTCGCGCGAATTAACGTGCACGTACGCGTGCGTCAACATTTATATATTCATAAAACCATGAATATTTTTAATCAGTTATAGCTCCATAGGATGAAAGGTGACCCCCAATTTTTATTTCATATTCTGAAAGCGCATGTGTTGTAGATACGATTTTATAGATCATAATGGCTGATCGGACATTGTGACGTTATCATATT
>NW_022758722.1:0-502 GCF_011630105.1 Anneissia japonica
GATATCGTGCGAACAGAAAAGGGGAGAAAGAAAGAAGAATAAAACTAGATTTGAACTCGTCACTGCGGACGAGTTTGGTGATCCGCCGTACTTTGACCCTCACGAAGCACGCGCGGTTCTGATTGAAAAGTATTATATGTTAAAACATGCTCTATTTAAAGAGTAATTTTGAGCATTTTAAGGACTTACGAATGTGTACACATACGTCTTAAAGCCCGTGCGCACGGTAGTATTATAATTGTGTCACGGGCTTTAAGACGTGTCACAAACCCAACACATGTAACCGAAACGTAATTTCCAGCTTCAGTACGTGCTGTGGGCGTGGAAATGAGCGTACGGCGCGGAAATTTTGGAAAGTTTTGGAATATTCAAAATGACCTGAAGCGTGCTTTAAATTATCTATAGGTGGATAATGTTTATATAAGACAAATATTTATACTAGATTTGAACTCGTCACTGAGGACGAGTTAGGTGATCCGCCGTACTTTGACCCTCACGAAGC
>NW_022758723.1:0-1487 GCF_011630105.1 Anneissia japonica
ATAGTAACCTTATAATACTTAATAGTAGTGAAAATGTAGCGGTAAATTCACATGGACTAAAGGTAGTTCTACTAGTATTTTAGACTACATTCTCGTATCTCAAAATGTATACAACATCATACAACAAGATAAATTTGATAACTGGGATCCCTCTTCCCTTAATGCTAATGAAACATGGGAGTTTTGGAAAACTAATGTAATATCAATAGCTGAAAATACAATTGGTCACAGGAACAACAATAGAAAAGTAAAGTATGGTACGATCCAGAAATTGACAAGTGTATTGAAAACAGAAAGAGTGCATGTAGAGCACATCGGCTATATTGCAAAACAAAGAATAATCAATCCTACAACCAAAATGAATGTGACTCACTCTGGAATGAATATCAAGAGAAACGCAAACAATGTAAAGCTTTAATTAAACAAACGATTCTACAAAAGAAAGTAAATAAATGTTCTGAAATTATGAATAAATGAGGGGCACATTGCAAAGATTTCTGGATTGAATTAAAAGGAAAAGCCTCCAAAAATAAAACAACGTAACTCTATTCTTGTTCCTGGTACTGACGATATTGTAACTAACCCAACTAATATTAAAGAATCATTAACATCGCATATTTTAGTAGTATTAACAAACATAGGACTAACAACCATTGTTATATTTATAATAAATACGAGTGTAATAATTCAAAAAGTGTCCCAAATACTGCCTCATTAGAAGAGTTCGAATTTTCACTCGAAAATATTAGGAATGCCGTAGTAAACTCTAAAAATAATAAAAGCCCTGGCTTAGATCTCATCACAAATGAACTAATGAAAAATGGTGGAGATGATATGATTAAATCTTTGGATAAGTTATTTAAAAGAATATCAACTCTTGAAACAAATACCTAATGAATGGAATGTCGGAAAAATTATTTTTTTAAAAAGGTGACAGTATAGATCTAAGTAACTATAGGGTATAACTTTAAATTCTACCGTATCAAAGGTATACAATAGGCTTATCTCTCAAACGGTGTTTTCTTGAAGAACTTAATTTACTAACAGAGGTACAAGGTGGATTCCGCAAAGATAGACGATGTGAGGATCACATTTTCATTTTAAAAAGTATTGTAGCTTGCCGCCAAGCTGAAGGTAATAAAACGTATCTCGCATTTATGGATTTCAGCAAGGCATTCGACACCGTTTGGAGAGAAGGTCTTTTTTATGCAATTAAAAATATAGGAATTAAAGGAAAACTGTTTAACATTATAAAGAACTTATATAAAGATGTAAGAGGAAAGGTCTCCTTTGGGGACATTGAAACAGATATGTTTGACATTAATGATGGCGTTAAACAGGGTTGTCCACTGTCTCCAATCTTATTTACCATATATATCAACGAACTTAACAAGATTGTAAAGAAAGAGACCTAAGAATAAATATCTTTGATACCAAAATTGGCTGCCTATTCTGGGCAGATGATATCATTTTAATTGGAGACAGTG
>NW_022758724.1:0-1914 GCF_011630105.1 Anneissia japonica
TTTATACGTATTTATTTACATTGCACATGAAATCATATAACACATATATATTTTGTTATCCATTTATTTTTTTATTTTATAAACATAATCAGCAGCCAGCGCAGACTATTCAAAATTACTGGTTTGATGAAGTAGTTGAATACACGTGAAGTGGTGAACTGCGCTTCAGCGTACGTGTTTGTACCTAGAAATAGCTAGTCGTCTATTTTAGCATCTGACCTAATTCTGTCTTTGCAATAATGTAACAAAAATGGAAATAAAACAAACAAGAAATCACAAACCTTGTGTCATTTTCGCCTTAAGAGTACCATGGCAATAAATATGTGGAAACGTTTCTTTCCACAATTATACTCCACTTATGCAACTAAAGAAATAGGCCTAGCAAGTTGAGTGATTTTCTCGGCCTTATGAATATAACAGAAGCATGAAAAGGCTTTTAAAATGTACCGCATGCAATTATGAATGTATTGATAATTTTATATGGAAAATATAAATATGGAAATACATATTTCCTTTACAATATTATTATAACATGATAAGAACATTTATGGTAAATGGAAACGTAACAGACAAGAAAAAAAAATGTATGCGAAACTAATCTATATATACTTATTCCATAGATTTTTATTTGATTCAAGCATTAATAAAAATTATATCAATATATATATAGCAAGAACCAAAAAAACGTATCTCAAACTCGGTCAACTTCGTAACATCTGCGTTGTTTCTGTAAAAAAAATAGCACCAGGTTATACAGTAATATAGTAACAATAACAAACTTTAATACTAATAAAAATAATTGTTAATAAACTAATGCTACAGTAATTTAAATGACAGATTGGCTGGTTTTTTCCCTGATACAATGTAAATAAATAAAAATAATAATAATATAATAATAATAATAATATATAACATCATATCATATTTTAGTATTTATTTTATTTGCTGTATTTGTTATGTAGTAGAAAGCGTAGGATTCATAACAAAACGAAAATAAAAACCGTCCGATAATATTACAGTAATTGATTGTTTAGTAATAATAGTAATTATTTTATTTGCTTTTAAGTAGCCTGTTGTTACTTATTAGAAATACAACAAAACATAAATAAAAAAAGTATGATGAACCGATTGACGAACTTGCAATGATAATTAGGCCTAGTATATTATTATATATTAAATTTAGCGTTTCGAAACTCCATTGGCGCTCCATATATTTGTTGAAAACAAACCGCGACCGAAATGAAGCGCGACCGAAACGAAGCGCGACCGAAATGAAGCGCGACCGAAATGATCTGTATTCGTAATAACAACCTACAGTATGCAGTACTACTACCAGTACTACAACTTCACTATTTTAATTACTTATCTTCATTTATTATAATCACCCTGACTTTATGACCGTAAATGTTAATACATCAACTAAGGTTTAGTTAAAGCCATTATATCACAGTACTCAGCAATAATACTGAATATACTTTCACTATCTTAACTACTTCTCAATTAATAACTGGACGATGTAGATAATATGCCGTGTGCAACGGTAAACAATAGCTGTTAATATGCTGTGGAGTAGCGCCCTCTATAATTATAAACTAGCTCCCCTAATAACCAATCACGCATCTCGTGCATGACCGTGATGGAATAAAATGGAAAGTATCTTAGGCCTACGAACAAATAATTGTATTTACAGCACATAATAATGTAGTATTTTCTATAGTAGATGTAGGCATACAAACTACAATAATCCAAACTGTAATTAATACGATAAACATTAACTAATTAAGCCAACAATCAGCTCCGAACTCTAGTCAATACCCTAGTATACGATGAGACTCTGCCTAGCTGATTTGCATTTATCCGCGCGTACGTATGTACGCTACGTTCTGCATGAACATGGCGAGGCAGCCTAAGGCT
>NW_022758724.1:3776-9096 GCF_011630105.1 Anneissia japonica
GCACAGCATCGAATGCTTGGTGGGCTGCCAGTCGGCCCTTGAAATACCGACAGCCTGTATCCATTTCTTCCTCTGGGTTGTTTCAGTAGGGAACGGGTGAAAACTAACCCCATCTAAGTGGGTCGTTTTGCACCCAATTGCAACACAACGCATAACAACACCATTAAGTAGACGGTAATTCGATTGTAGGTAGACGAGTCTGACTTCAAAATAGAACTTCGCGACAATCAAAACAAACCGCGATTGGAGACAAGTTGAGACAAGACAATTAGGAGCCGGACAAGTCTGACGTCACATGATCATTATTAACATTGTGAGGTGGGCGGGGCTTAAATGTTGAAAAATCGCTATAAATCATGATTTTTTAAAATTATGATAAACCGTGTGACTTTTATTTCCATATCTCATGATTTATATATACCTAAGTGAATATATAGATATCCAACACAGAGTGTATGAGGTTCCAATAACTTTAAATAAAAATGTCTGTTTCAAGTATTGGTATATTACATTGTTTATAACTTTGAAAAATTAATTATTCACTCTAAATAGCATTGTCACAATAATAATATATAAATATATAATACAATAAAAATATTGGAAAAAAAGCCAATGTGTATGTAGCTTTTTTAAAAATCAAAATTAACTTTTGTATTCATTAGGCGTTCATGGACAGACTATAAACCGCAGATGATTAAATCCTCAAATATACAATGGGTTCATCAACTTACCTACTAAAAGTAACTTTTTGAGTTCTTCCTTCTTTTGTTTGATCGATAGACCGCCGTAAGAAATACATTCATTCTTATCATGTAAATCAAAAGGCGTCTTTCCTGTCTGCAATTACAGACAAACAGTACACAAAAGTTGTATTTCATTCGATGACAGTTTCAAATTGAATATGATTAAAAGAATTATTAAATATTCCAATTAGTGTAAAGAAGCCAAATCAAAAATACATTTTAATTTAATATTAATATTCATAAAATACAGCAACACATTACCATCAAGATAATTTTACGATAATTTGTTATCACCAAATTTATTGGTACCAAATAATTGAAAAAATTTTTTTTTTTGTAGAATATTACTTATTTTTATTTCTATTTTTAAGATTTGATATTTCTCATGTTTGTTTTAAACACATGAAATGTTTCTAGTAGTAGTGCCTCCTGATATACAGTTGTTGTATTAAGACCATTGACTGGTATCCTTTTGATAATGTATTCTTATTTGTATATGTATATTACGTTGTCTTTTATTAATAACGCGCCATGTTCCATGAGGCACATTGCCATTTCGCGGTGTTGTTCATAACTGCAGTACTCTCTATCTAGACAATAATGTAGTGGTGTGCGTCCATCCTGCAATGAAAGGATAATCAGTGTCACGTTTTGTTGTACACGCACAACACGAGAATATATGAATTTACAAATAATACGACAACGTTAAACAGCTGAAATAATTCATAATTATCGTACTTAATTATTTCTCATTGTAATCATTATAAACATGATAATCATAATATAAAATAGAATATTAATTAAACAAATTATGATGATGATACTATTCATATTAATAGCAATGATAATGAGAATGTTTGTGAATATTCATTTCAATAATCACGATGATATTTTTATGATGATGATAATGCTGAACGGAACATCCTTATTTTTCAGTCAGCTTTATATAAATCATGCGCGTTATAAAATATACAACAATATGAATAAATAGAATGTGATGACAAAATATATTGTGAATTCAATGATGTTAATTTGTTTACAATTAATAAAAGTGTTGTTTTATTACACTGTACTTACGTCGTCTCTCCCATTAACTTTGATGTTTGATTTTTGCAGCGCGCGTCTTGATGCTGATACATGTGCGTACTTCACCAAGTAATGGAGAATAGTTCGACGCTGCTACAAGTGAAAAGTAGAAAATTATAACACAGAAAAACAAACTACAACAAGAAACTATGACACCACATATCAACAAAACAAACGTCTGTTTTACATCACCCATACATTAATTATTACACTCGTTATTATTAGATACTAATTACATAATTTAATATTTTTTAAATGATGTTTATGAATCAAAAGGCCTATGTTTTACCATGGTTTTACCATGGAGGTATTATTGAGAAGGAGATCACTCGGCAACAGATCCCTTTGACGCGACAAACCTATGTGTTCCCCGCATTTGGTTCGCGCGCGGGTGTATTACCAAAGATACTAGAAATACAAGATAGAGTTCTCCACACAAAAAAGTGTTCCACCGAAATGCATGGTGGGAATACGAAAAATGGGACGCCCCCTACAGCTGGATCCAAAAAAACTTGTGCCAAACTTTCGTTACCAAGTCGTCGCGTATTTTATTATCAATTCTCAACAAAGATACTGAAATAAAACAAACTGGAATAGACACCCAGACAGTGACATCAGTGAATACATAACCTCCTTGGTGGCGGTAGAAATCGTTGCTATTATTATCCAAATAATACACAAAACAATTAAAGCATAATCATGAATCAGTAAAGAATAAAACAACAATACAGCGCAGAATCGCATGGCCGGACGCACTCTTAGTGAAAAAGTTTTCCTCCATTAGTGGAAAAGGAAGGGCGCCTTTTGCGTCTGTTTATACTTAGCAACAGAAGGGCGCCCTGTACGTTGGGCACGAAGTATAGGAAACTTGCATGGGTAAAAAGAAGGGCGCCGCCTACGTTGGGCACGACTTCCGCCTCATTTTTACAATGCGAGAACTCTATCTTGTATTTCTAGTATCTATGGTATTACACTGTTAAAAAAAAAGGTGCAAATATCTACTTAAAAAGGTACAAAACGATGCAACACCACAGCCACCTTTTAAGGTGCACAATTGTACCTCTAAATAAAGGTGCAACCTTGCACCCCATTATATGTGTCTCTTATACACATCTAGATGTGTATAAGAGACAGGGTATACATATATCCAGAAAAGGTGCAAACTGTGGTCGGAAAAGCTCCTTATTGGGGTTCATTTTAGCACACTAAAGGTGCATTTTCGTACCTTGGGGTTTACATGAGCACCTTATAAGGTTCAAATAAGCATCTAGCAGGTTCAACTGAGCACCTTAGCAGGTTCACAGGAGCACCTTACAGGTTGAAATCAGCACCTTAGCAGATTCACATGAGGACCTTAGCAGGTTAAAATCTGCACCTTGGAAGGTTCACATCAGCGCCTTAGCCGGTTCGCACTAGCACCTCAACAAGTTCACATAAGCACCTTAGCAGGTTCACATCAGTGCTTAGGAGGTTCACATTAGAACCTTTGCAGGTTCACATCAGAACCTTATGCAGGCTCACATCAGCACTTTAGCAGGTTCACATCAGAACATTATCTGGTTCACATCAGCACCTTAACACTACACAAGTTCAACATTCAACAATTAGTAGTAAATATGTACTGGGTAGTGGATGGGAATTAAGAATGGATTACTTGGCCTACATACTCATTACACTGCATTACACTATTCTATAAATGCTAATTTTCACCTGTGTCAAAAATAAAAGCACAAACAAAGCAGCATTAACACTTCAAATGTTTATTCGTATAAAAACGTATTACTTAACTAATATGACAAACACTTCTATGGTCAGTTATTACAACTAATGATTATAGGACAAATATAATGCATCATCTATTCACTGGATATGTTACAGTTTTTCTAGCATAAAATAAATCCCTACCTTAAAAATAAAAATTAGGAAAGCTTGAAAAATAGAATTTGCATTCTATATCTGGAATTCACTTCTGAAATGAGGTAGCTATAGGCTAGGGAAATGCTGGTTCTGGAGTGAATGCGAGGTTGTGGTGTGAAATCTACAATCTCACACATACTTGAGCCAACTAGGCATGACATACCGTACCAAAAAAATGTTGTGATGGCGGTATGGAAGTGTTGTGGTGTGAAACTGCAAAGCATAACCGAAATAGGTCTATATACAGTAGGTATTATATACATAAGAAAATGGCCATCATGTTATGAAGACGTTTTTTTTTCAGTCTGTACACCTAGAAATATGTTACTACAGTATTGTGATGCAATGAGACAAGAAACTGTTTTCTTCTATTGTAGTGTAGATCCTCAAAAATTGGCTTTTTATATATATATTTTTTTATTCTCTCCATGAAATAATTCACCAAATTGTCATTTTAAAATGGTACTGGTATTTCCATGAGGAAGAATACAAGAGTTCTGAAAAAGCATTTCCTTCATGAATAATGCCAGTTCTGCTTCTTTTTAAGTGGAACAAAGCTTTAATAGTAGATGGGAAAAGTGTAATCTCCTAGCATTATATTCTCAATAACTATAGGCCACTTACATTCATTTTTATGGAATTATTTGTCTCAATCATTATTGACATGCTACATAATTGATTTGAATATTTAATTATTACCTCATTTTCTAGTTTAAGAAAAGGAAATTTCTCCAACACGTCTTTCACAGAGTACTCGGCAATATATTTTAAACGATATTCCTTTGTATGCTCTAGTTTATCGGCCATAATGTTCTGGTCTGGGTTACACTTCTTTGAAAGGTCCATTAAATCTGTTACATGCTTGATGCTGGCTTGTTTTCTCCTGACGTATTTTCCTAAGATGCCAAGTAGGGAAAATATCATTTCAAAAATTCAAAGATGCACTGTCACTTCGACAATCGGAAAAAACATTTACCATGACACACACATACTAAAACTCAATATTCAAACGTTTACAGCCATTTGAGTATGAGAATTCTTACATTTGCTTTTAGCAATTTTATTGTTTATTGTATTTAATATTGTTATATTATATTAACTATTGTGGTTTACAATATATGTTTCATCTTTAAGGTGATTACATTATGTGTACATAGTACAGTAATTTTTAAATTCGATTTTTTATGATTCTACAATTTTCTAAGGGACAGTGCCACTTTAAAGGTTCAGTTCTGTGTCGTATTTGTGCCAGTATATGATTTTTACCTGAAAATAAGGTGATTGGGATGAAGTAGATAGGCCTTATACCATATTTTACATTATCAATGTAATTTTATAGCTTAAATCTACTTTTCGTTCCAATTGTATGTGCTTTCCCAAAAAGCTTTAAGCTGATTTGGCTGAATCAAAGAATTTGAACCACCAACATCTCTATTGTGTGACTACAATAAAGAGTCATAGAGTTATATGCGAGTACAAAAATGCCCTTTTGCATGTTATTTCATCTGTCTGTCTAACTCTTACTTTGGTTCAGACGACAGCATACAATTATTAATTATACTAAATGGCAGTAG
>NW_022758724.1:9646-14977 GCF_011630105.1 Anneissia japonica
TAACCCTCTTGACAGTGCATGCATTATAGTAGACTTCATTACTTTTTATAGTACTAAATGTGAAGATGCCCAGGTAATAAATTGAATCAATGAGAAAGTCATAGGTAATCAGAAGCAGGTCTGAAAAGAGGAAACTGCATCAAATTAGTACAGTAGTAAAACTTTAAGTAGTACTCAAAAACATAATGATCAGGTTAAATACTTACAGAGTAAATTGTATCATGTCTTCAAATAAACTTTGTATAATCTTACGATAATACCGCCTTGACAACACCGACTTGTCCTGCTGTTTCAAAAGATCTTCCATATCATGTGGTAATACAGGTACTTGGTAAGGTAAAGGCCACTTGGATAAAGAAGGCACATCACAGGCCTTGGTATACAGGTGAACTAAGTAGTAAAGTAAGTGAACCATGGATAGGAATTGAATATACATTCAAACTTTCCAAGGTCAAATAATTTCTATGTTGAGAACTTATTTTACATGCCAAATTTTCCATTATTTAACAATCAAATTTAGTTTGATAGAAAGATTAAAACAATGCTAAGAAAAAGTTCAAAGTATTTTTTTAAATGTATATCAATGAATACACAAAAAAAAGTAAAGGAAGAAAGGCAGGAAATTATTTTCCAGATAGTGCAATGCTTAATTATAATGTATGTTTTTATACCAAATTTAGGAGTGCAACTCATCAGAAGCTATGGCACTTAACACCATTTGAATTCAAATTGTAGCATTTACTTTATGGTAAAACTTCCCGAAATGCTAAACAAAAGGGTACTGTGTGTCCAAACACAGTACCATCGTTTAGAAAAATTTTACCATAAATATCGTAACGTTTTGGGAAGTTTTACCATAAAAGCACTTAGAGGGCGTCTAAAGTTATCAGTCTTATTTAAGTTATATGTAGAAAAGCTAATATTTCTTAATTGTATTTATCCCCTTCCTTAAGTGCAATTTTATTTTTTGATTCGATTTTCACATTTGTACTCAAACCCTCGCCCCTCCCCCAACAACAAGTATTTCTGAACACTCCCTTACCCAGTTGGTTAATTAATAATATCAGGTTGAGGTTAATGACATGGGCATAAATTGTCTTATTCAGGATTAAGTTTCTGTTTTATATTTACTTTGTTGATATGCCATATTGGATATAATTTCTAGGCATAGGCTAGTAATAGGCCTACATTTGTCAAGTGTATTGCCTATGCCTAGGCTAGTAGGTACATATGAAAAGAAACTTTATTTGTCTAACATTTCCAAGTTTTATGTCAAAATGTCAAAATATTCAACAGTTCTAGCTGAAGACAGTGACTGATCAGTGTCCAAGAAGTCTTCCTATTATAGGTCTAGGCCTAGGCTGGCCTTAACGGATTTATTTAATTTTGCTTAAAGCAAGGCGCCTAGGCTACGGGCGGGTGCCTGGGGGTCTATCTATCTGATAGGCCCCTCATATAGGCTAAGCCTAGCCTAAGCTAGGCAGCATACTACTAGGCCTAGGTTTGGTCTACTTAACTTACGCAGTTTTTTTTATGGCCAAATGACTGATGAAAAGAAGAACAACCGACCAATAATGTTTCGACTTTTGATGGCAAGACGTCAACAACCAGACAAACAGTAATGAGGTTAGACAAGACATGTGTATATAAACAGAGGGTGCGTCGTCAACTGTCTGATTTCATTCAGCCGCCGGCGGGGAAAAAAAGCCTGCCCGCACACATTACACGCGCCTAACTGTCATTCGTCGTACGCGCGTGCACTTCTTTAAAGCCCGCCGCACACGACGAGATTTAACGGTTCTTCCTACCTGCTAAGGTGCTCATGTGAACTTGCTGAGGTGCTCATGTGAACCTGCTAAGGTGGATTTAAACCAATCATGCGAACCTGCCGGGGTGCCAATTTCAACCAGGGGAAGGGCCCCATGTAAACCTGTTAGGTGCTGATTTGAACCCGTAAGGTACTGTGATTACTCAAGATGCCTAATATTATGTTATCGCCGACGTTGTAACGCGTAGCAGTCCCGACGCAGTCGGGAAGGCTCCCTGATTCGACCGACCAATCAGCTCAAAGCTTGGTTTCCATAAAATCGCTAACCCTATCGGCGACAGTCGCCGACAGTTGTCGGGAAGGTTGAACCCTTGATGTGGTAATAATGAACCCAATGAGATTTTCAGACCACTTGAAGTTGCACCTTGCTGTGTCAATCATGCCCTTTTTTTAACCACGTACACGGCAACTAAATCACCCGTGTTTTATGTATATCCATTTAACTGTTCCATGATAATAGGATAAGTGAAGGACTACCAGTGGTTTTTCATTTTAAATAGTATAGGCCTACTTACTTCACGTAGGACTAGCACTGCGTCTATCGTTGTCGATGTAAAGCCATGAAAAATCTGTCATTGCTTAATTTTATTCACTGACGCTCTCCGTTATTGTAGGCCCTACAGATACTCAACCAAATCAAATAGGCTTTACAGAACCTGCTTGTCTAAAGAAATTAATGCTGGCCTATATTGAAACATTTTTCAAGGTAATACACCACATTTCCGTGTCGAACACTGGTATGAAACTCAAACAGAACATGTTTTGTATTAAATACTAGCTTTTGACAAAGCTAGACTTGTTCCTTTCTACTATAAAAAGGTACATTTTTGCACCATCTGCATTTTCCGATAACAAAAGGTGCAAAGATGAGCCTTTTAATCGATTATCTGAACTCTGCACCCTCTCTGCACCTTTTTATAAGAAAAAGGTGCAACTGTGCACCATTTTCTATCTTTGTACCCTTAGTTGCACCTTTATTTTTAACAGTGTACCCTATAATTCACATTTTTTCGTTAGCAACAACTTGGCAACGACATGCATTTATACGCTTCCAGCAGAGCAGTTGTGCAATAAAACGTTTGATTTTAACCCATTAAATATCTTTATAATGAACAATGTTCCCCTGATTAGATTTTTTACGGGCTTTTGGTATGTTATTATTTGTATATTTCAGGAACGGATTCCGTAAAATATTTATTTTAAAATTACTTCTGTGTTCATTATAATTTTGTCTAAAGATTGACTGGTTCAACTATAAAGCTAAGTCAGCGTAAAACTGAAAAATACTCAGATTTTGGATTAATTTTTCGAATAGATAACCCTCGTTAACCTTTAAATGACTTAGTTTATTATAATCCTTAATCATTTATTAATTAATATCTGTTAAAATTAGAATTGGCGAATTTTGGCAAATTTATGAAAATTGAAGTTGAAATATACTATACATTTATAGGTCATGTAAATGTTCCATTAAATTTGAAACTTTTCTTGGTGGAAAATATTAGTATGTTTGATATTTTATGAGAGATAAATGTATCAGCTTCAAAATAGAAAAGATTGCGCAGCCATAGTGATTGACAGTATGTAGTGTGCATTGAGAAAAGAAGGTGCTCTCCATTTCGTCATGTTCAATTCTCTGGTCAACTATGCCTGCTGAAAATTTGATGGTGGGGAACACATGGGACTTCAAAGGCATCGCGCAAACGTTCTTTACGCGTTGCGGCAACTTTGATCTTGGTTCATTTGCATAGCGCTGCGTGCGCGTAGCTTTGCCGAGTGATCTCCTTCTCCTTCTTCTTTCAAATTCGCATTTTTAGCGATTGAACTTTTCGTGTAAAATATCAATTTCATTGTCATTAATATATTTAGTAAGCTATATTGATAAAAATAAATCATAATTACTTTCTCTGATTCTAAAATATATTTTTTTAAAGTTTTTATTGAGTAAATATTGTTCATGCCCATAACATTGGCTTTTAGTGTTGTAAACAATCAGGTAAATTAAATAGTAAATTCCTAATTTCTAGTTTTAAATAAAATATATCACTTTAAATCTACTTTGAGTCATTATTAGATACTAATTACATAATTTCATATTTTTTAGATGATGTTTATAACGTAGAATCGGGCAAACAATTTGAACCAAAGTGCCTATGTTTTACACTATTATTAGATTACGTTAATATAAATTCACATTTTTAGTGATTGAAATTTTTGTGTAAAATATCAATTTTATTGTCATTAATGTATCTAGTTAACCAAACTGATAAAAAAATCCAAACATAATTACTTTTGTCTCATTATAAAATATATTTTTTGAAAGTTTTTTATTGAGAAAATAGTGATCATGTTCATAACATAAGCTTTTTAGAGTTAAAAAATGCATATAAATCAAATAATACAATCATAATTTATAGTTTTAAATGAAATAAACCACTGTAATCTACATTGAGTTGATGTTCACTTGTTTGTTGCATGATTTGTATACATGATATGTGTTTTGTATTGTTTGTATAAAATGTAATGATATTTAATTTCACTCACGCGGTTCTCGTGTTCTATGGTCTTCTTTGGCTACGTTCAGACCTGTGAGATACGCCAGGCGTATCTAACGCCAGGCATACGTTAATCCATGGCGTAACTAGCGAGATGTCCAGACTGGGCGATTAATGAACGCTAGAGTAAGTATTCGCGCGAAATATTCGTATTCGTAATTCGCGCATTTTATTTTCTGTTTACATCTAGGTTTATTTTGATTGGTCAAATCTTGGCTGAGTTCAAAATCACCGATGCGTGACTGTCGTAAATCATGTGGCGTACGCTAATCTGGGGTCTGTTGCTGGATTACCGTACGCCAGTGATTGCGCGATAATACTGGCGTTCGCTACGCCGCGCACAAGTTCACACCACTCGATTAACGTTACGCTAGCGTAAGTCGTTGTGTCTGAACATAGCCTTTGTTGCTGCGTCAATCATCATCTCCAACACGTTGTCTGGTGCGCTCCACAAAGCGCGCATTAACGGCGTCTTGCCGAACTACGAAAACAAACATGAATGCACACTACACGATTATAACAACATACTACTACAAAATACACATACATTACAAACACACTTAAAGCCCCATTCCCGGCAAAATTTCACTAAAAATGACTTTTTTTTTTAGAAAATATGCATTTGCATTACTCCAATTATTATAAATCATGGAAAAATATTGGCATATTTTTTAGTTTTACGCAAAAGAATAAAAAAAATGAGAAATACAGACTATTTCTCATATAATATTACCATTTTCTCGACGAATTCATCGTTACTAGGCAAATTCAGAGGTTGTAGATCGCATCCACTGGAATACTCTCGCTTTTATGTATACTTCATACAGTCAATAAAGAGCGCCCTCTCTAATGAGATTACTTTTTGTACTTCGCATCTCGCACAATGCGGTCGTTCGGTTAGGCTGAGATATGTTTGTTTAAGTGTCAAAATCTCAGTCAGAATCAGTT
>NW_022758724.1:14990-21150 GCF_011630105.1 Anneissia japonica
TAATTCCTATGAAATATTATATTTCACAAGTGTCAATACTAGCAACGGAAAATATCATGTCGGCCGTTTTTATGTGTGATAACAGAACCTAAATCGAGGTAAGGCTAGGCCTAGCCAGCAGCGTTGGATAGCTAATGTTTTCGGCGCCTGCGATATTTCTTCTCACGACCTATCGCAAATCAAAATGAAAAATTCATCCGCATTTATTTTTTGTGTGGAACACAAAAAATCCAATTTCAGTCTTATTTTACATTTTTTCATTCTTAGGAATGTCTAAATTCAGTTAAACTAGCAATTCCGTATTATATTTATATATCTTTATAACATTATACAAAAATTAGATTTTTCTTAAAAATTGAAATTTTGCCGGGATTGGGGCTTTAAATCACATCATAATCACATCAAACATTCAAAACCATTCAATAAAATCAATCGAATTACTAATCAAGTTAAAAAATGAAATATAAATAGCAAACCGTTAAATATTTCGGGTTTTTGTCGCATGCATCTTTCTATTATTTAGATTGAATTTTGTTACATGATTCAATTTATATTTTTCTTCAAGAAAGATTTTTTAAAGTTTCTTAATTTTATTGACACTATGACATTTCAATTACATTCAGAATTGAAATGAATATAAGGAATAACACATTTTTTTTTCTAGAAAATACAAATTATTTTATAATATTTTATCAAACCAAGTTCATATTCATTTTGCACGCGTTTTCCTATTCCTGGAAGTTAAATCATTTTATATTTTTTTCGAAATTATTTTTTTACGAGTTTTATATTTGTATTGGTACCATCATATTCTATGTATACTAAGAATTAAAATAAGTGTACGGAAAGCCATGTTTAATCTAAATCCAGTGTATTTTATACAATTTTATTATCTCTGTACGGACGTTAGTGAATAGGATCTAGGAGTATTTTTTGGACATTTTAAGTTATTTGACATGAGATTGATTTTATTTCAAGCATGTAACTGACAAACTATTTCAAATTTAATTTTATTATTCCTCGTGTAAAATCATTCTCTGATTCTTGTTACTTGCCTTGTTTTATATTTATCAGGACAATATTTCAAAATAAATCTGTTGATTTAATTACGTTATTATTCTGTTGTTAAACCCACTATGCAGCCTAATTGGGAAATATATTTTTACTCATTTCTAATAAATGTTTAATTCAAGTTCAAGTTGGATTTGTTTGTCATTTTTGTTAAATAACATAGGAAATTCATGTGATGCTTACTTAAATTAATCTACAAAATTACAATTAATGGTATTTAGGCCCTAATCTAATTCGTTATTGAATTGAATAATACATACTGTATGTTGAATGTTTTGGTTAAACACAGTCAGGTTTTTGAAATCAGCTAGCATTACTTAATATTCTTTAAAACAATAATAATACGATATTTACATAATTTAGTAGGCCTACGGTAGGTTATTAATATTGCGTGACATTAACCGGAATTATAGAGGGCGCTATACTAATATATTTACCAGAGCCATATATATAAAGAGTTGCGACATTCCGTTCCTTGGTTTACGAAAGTCACGTGGTACACACCGTCCATTTTGTTTCATAATCTTCCCGATGAACACATGCAAAGTATATGTGTTACGTACATTGCATATTATTTTCACACACTTAATTGGGTTTACAACTATATTTTATAATTAACATCACTTAGTATGGACAGCGTATAAGAATTCATATATAATCGAATATTTTCACGCGTGCGTGCTCGCGTAAATTCCGTGCTCGCGTAAATGATTGAAATTAAAATTAGAATTAGAATTGTTTTCAATTATCGTTAATTCGTCATATTGTAATCAATGAAGACCCGACCTATTTTATTTAATGGTAATCTTTTCTTTGGTTTTAATTGTTTTTAATAGTTATATTAAATATATATTATATATTATATACATATATATATTTCTTCCTTAATTATATAAATTTAAATCATTTATAAGTTGCATCATTACACTGTTTACGTTCATCATTAAAATTTTATTTTTATTTTCTCATTCGCCTAGATGCGTTCGGAAACATATTTAAGCTAAATAAGAAAAAAAATAATTTTTTCCGACCTTTTCTGACGATCTTTAAAGGTTGTTCGCTAAACAATATTAGAAAATGGTTCTTAATTTCAAGTCTTTGTACAGACTGTATAAATACGAATGACAATGAAGATAAAGGTGATGTTTAATAATCTTAAAAATGATATGCTGTTTCTATTGCATACTATTGTATAATTATTATAACTTTATCTTGGAAACGACGCTTTTAAAACAGCGGACACGCTCTCGCAGTGTTTATAAAAGTAACATACTGTACAGCCATAATACAATAATAAAATAGAGGCGAGACTTTTAATACAATAAAATGTACGTTACATAATTACACAAGTTGAATATATCACAGATCCTGTATATCATTTAACACTTACAATTTATAACATTTACAGCAAAGCACAGTTTATATATTGCGGCCAACTGACCTATACTATTTTAATAGTTATAAATAATAATAATCAAATTAATAACATAAGATTTGTATAGGGCTCGCTCATATTCAAATTTAAAGAGCAACAATCTATATACGCTAGACGGATTTAAATTACATTTTGATATGCATATTTAATTAATTTTTGATGGTCTTACGTATCATTTATTTGCAAAAATAACAGGAGCTACTTAAGGGTCTATATGGCAGGATTGCCTAATTGAAGAATGCTTGCCATCGAATAGCTCTCTCGGTCTATCGGCGAGGATTAAAGAACTGCTCAAAAATAGTAAATTATTACAGTATTTATAATATGAAATTGGATATAAAGTAGTGAAATCATTAAAAAAAATCTATAAAATTTATAGATTTTTAAAAATGATTTCACTACTTTATATCCATTATATATCTATTTAATAGAGTTACATGAAATTCGACTGCTAGAAAGATTAAATGGAATTAAACTATACAGGAGGCCGCTAACTTTATTATACAATATTATACACAGGAACGCACATCACGTTATACACAGAACGCGCATCGCGTATGACACAAAATGGCTTCTAAATTCTCAATGTCGCAACTCTTTCTATCTACGGATAATACATTAAATGTTTTAAAATGGTTGTACAGTCACTGCATGCTCTTATTTATTCTTAATTAAACATTTCTTAGTTGCCAGACATCAACTTGTCTTTCCATTAAAATATTACTGACATTGCCACTAACATTTATCGTCATTCAATAGAAAAAGACGCTATACACAAAACAGTGCATTGGCTAATATATCTACGTGTAAGTAATATAGGCCTATAACACAATTTATTGTATTGCCGTGTACCTGTCTCTTATACACATCTAGATGTGTATAAGAGACAGGCCTATGATTTCGTAAACTTTAATTTATGAAATAAAATATGCTGGTCATCTTCAAACCAACAAATAGCCTAAGCCTATTTGTAAATTGTAATCTAAACAATAATTTAAAGTTGAAGAATTATTGCATTGAGAGAAATTTTTGTACAACAATGCCTAATCATTCATAATCAAGAAGCTAGGCCTTGTAAGTAAAATAGCAGCATTCTCCACACTTCTGTTTATAATATTAGTGAGTTATAATAATATTATCATTATTACTGTATTATTTTGATTCCTAGAAGGCGGGAAATGAGTTTTCCCGACTTCTGAGGTGTCTTTTATTTACTTTTAAGTTATTCAAGGTATTCCCCTTTTGAAAATTATTATGATGAATAAATGAACCCAAAGAGAAAAGGGAGGTTCAGGTTCTCCCCGGGGAAATGTTGATTTCTATATGGTGGGAAATGAGCCTTCCCGACTTCTGAAGTATCTTTTAGCGACTTTAATTTCTTCAAAATTCAACGTTTCCCCTCTTGAAAACGGTCAGTTAAATGTTTTCCATTGTTATTACAGCAGATAGGCCTTATGTGTGTTTACACAGGGCCGTCGGAACCGCACCGGCTTTGGGCTGACCATTTTTTCTCTATCCTATCACAGGTCTCCCTCCATACCACCAATTAAAAAATCCTTTTTGGGACCAGGGTTTTTAGTGGTCTTTAGCAGCTTTGGTCTCTAATTTGAATCAATATAACTAAAGACCGGCTTTAAAAGTAGTCTCTAATATTTCTATTTAGAGGAGAATTAAGAAATGATATAGTAAATGTAAGATGTGTGAATGGGTGTAGGGCCTACAGTTACTGTAAGATGTTATTATTATTATTATTAATGCTAAAACTATTTCCCTGTAGTCCTGTGCATGGTGGTCTTTTGGTGTCGAATTCAAGTCCCAATTTGGAAGAATCCACATCCGGGAGATCTGTTTAAATGAATTTTCTTATCACAACTAAATTTTGCTGTGCATGGTGATAACCATTAATGATTTGGTACTAACTGCTGCGCAGACAGTTGACATTACAGTTTCAAAACTTGTTAAAGCATGCAAATATCATCATGAATTTGCGGGAGATGGTTTATTTCGGGGAAAAATATGCTGGAGTTCTTCCTGCCAGTTTCTAGGAGACCCCATTGCGAGACTCTACGGGAGACATGGAACTCATGGGTAGGCCTACTAAATGTGGTCTTCAGATTTTTTTCTATTTAGATGTAAATTAAAAAATAATAAATTAAATGTTTTAAAATGGTTGTACAGTCACTGCATGCTCTTATTTATTCTTAATTAAACATTTCTTAGTAGCCAGACATCAACTTGTCTTTCCATTAAAATATTACTGACATTGCCACTAACATTTATCGTCATTCAATAGAAAAAGACGCTATACACAAAACAGTGCATTGGCTAATATATCTACGTGTAAGTATATAGGCCTATAACACAATTTATTGTATTGCCGTGTACATTTTACTTTACATTGTCAACTTTATTGACAATCCTTAATTTCAATATTTAAGATTGATTTTGAAATTGTTTAGAGGTGTAATATAAAATAACTATTATAACATTTTGGCAAAGGTATAATGGCCAAGCTGACCCTGATAAGGCCTACTTCCAATATAAAAAATTGTAACCCTTAAATTAAAAGTGAAGACAGTAATTTTTCTAAAATTATGCATGTGCTATTTCCCGGCTGAGGAGCCATTTTTTTTCAACTATGGTGAAAAAAAAATGTGTTGCACCCTACCACCCACCCATGCCCACTCTTATTAAAATGGCCGGACACACTTGCAAAATGTTTCCGACGACTATGATACATACATAAACAAAATTGAGTAGTTGCATACGATTTTTTTTTCCATGAATCCATAAATCCCAAAAAGAAAGGGTGGGGGTTGGGGGGTCCTCCCCCGGGAAAATTTTGATTCCTAGAAGGCGGGAAATGAGCTTTTCCGACTTCTGAAGTGTCTTTTAATTACCTTCAAGTTCTTCAAAATTCAAGGCTTTCCCCTCTTGAAAATTATTATAATGAATCAATGAACTCAAAGAGAAAATGGAGGTTCGGGTTCTTCCCGGGAAAGTGTTGATTAAATGTTGGGAAATGAGCTTTCCCAACTTCTCAAGTAGCTAGGTTTTAGCTAGGTGTCTTATGACTTTGTTTATCAGAATTCAAGGTTTTCCCCTCTTGAAGACGGTCAGGTAAAATTTTCTCATTTTTTATTTTATGTGTGTATACATACATAAATAAATGAGTAGTTACATGCGTATTCTTTTTTCCACGAATCGATAAATCCCAAAAAGAAATGGTGGTCTGGGTGTTCTCCCCCGGGAAAATGTTTATTCCTAGATGGATGAGCTTTCCCGACATTTGAAGTGTGTTTTAATGACTTTTATGTTCTTCAAAATTCTAATTTTCTTATAGTAACATAAAAAAAAAAAAACAAGGAATTCTTTTTTCCCATTTTTTTGTTGCCCAAGGGAAGGGTCAGGACCCATGGCCCTCCTCCCCCAGATCCGTCAATGTGAATTGCGAGAAAATGTAACTCGGTCTGGGACTGGATAAACATTCTTTTCCCATCCTTCTCCTCCTTCTTTCTTTCTTTTTCTTGCATTTCTTTCCGATCATACAAAAATCTCCAGACATAATATATTTGTTGCCAAAAAGTAGGGGGGGGGGTACCCGGTCCACCCCTCCCCCCCGGTTCCACCGGCCATGTGTCTAGGCCTAGTAGT
>NW_022758724.1:21319-40802 GCF_011630105.1 Anneissia japonica
TTATTTCATAAATTAAAGTTTACGAAGTCATAGACCTAGATACAATTAGAAAACTTTCATGTTATTAATATTTTTATCATTCATTTACAGGCGAAATTAACATATTATCGCCGACGATTCACAAACCTACTCTGTCTGCACAACCAACCTTTCTCCTCTGCAGTGTTGACTCTTGGGAGCCTCATGCTATATAGAGTAGGCTGCTAGCAACTAGGTAGGCCTAGATGATAAACTTTCAAAACAAAAAGATAATCGTAACGAAAAAAGAATCGTCCTCACTTTATCTTCTCGAAATAATACAGCACGTCACTGATTAATTAATTCCAAAGTTAGGTAAATATGATTATACAGTACCGTATATGATATTTACAATGATATGTTAAAATCCCATAATTGAATTGTCCTCACGAACAGAATAATAAAAAAAAGTTTATGCAGCATCAGTGTTTTTTAAAATGTTATAAAGCTATACGCGCGCACGCTGTTTGGTGACAACATGGCGCCCATGCGCCAAGTTGGCCAAACTCTCTCTATCTACGGCTCTGATATTTACCCATAGAGCTATTAAACAACTAGAGTGCTGACAAGATGGCGAAGCAATACAGAGTTGTGTATGTGTACCATCCAAGATGGCCGCCGTAGGAAAGCGCCACCTTCAGGCTTAGTATACATATTATTAACATAAATAAGCCCTCTGACTGACTATTGTTTCATTAATGATAATGAGTAATGGTAATAACAAATTATTAAACTATCGTAGCCAAAACGAGGCCAAGTGGAGCATCTTATTCAAAAATAAAGTACCAAGGAATGAAAATTAAAATCGTGTACATTTTACAAACACCGCAACGCTCGAGTTTCAAACATACGGGTAACTAGCTGTACTGAACTTTCTGTGTAAATTGAGGGCGCAATTGCAAACGATGGCGCTTAGGCGAAATTTGATTGGCTAAATCTATGGCAGCCATCTTGGACGGTACACACACACAGCTCTGCGTATTTCGAAAATCGAATACATTGCGGTTAGCGCTCTAGTATTCTTTTATATCTCTATGTATTTACCAGAGCCATGATAGGCTACGTTCAGACCTGTGAGATACGCCAGGCGTATCCAACGCCGGGCGTACGTTAATCCATGGCGTAACTAGCGAGATGTCCAGACTGGGCGATTAATGAACGCTAGCGTAAGTATTCGCGCGAAATATTCGTATTCGTAATTCACGCATTTTATTTTCTGTTTACATCTAGGTTTATTTTGATTGGTCAAATCTTGGCTGAGTTCAAAATCACCGATGCGTGACTGTCGTAAATCAGTGGCGTACGCTAATCTGGGGTCTGTTGCTGGATTACCGTACGCCAGTGATTGCGCGATAATACTGGCGTTCGATACGCCGCGCACAAGTTAACACCACTCGATTAACGTTACGCTAGCGTAAGTCGTTGTGTCTTAACATAGCCATAGCCATAGATAGAAAGAGTTGCGACATTGAGAATTTAAAAGCCATTTTGTGTCATGCGCGATGCGCAATCTGTGTCTAACGTGATGTGCGTTCCTGTGTATAATATTGTATAATACAGTTAGCGGCCTCCTGTATAGTTTAATTTAATTTAGTCTTTTTAGCAGTTTAATTTCACTACTTTATAAATTCTCATTGTCACAACTCTTTCTATCTATGGCTCTATGGCCAGAGCCGTAGATAGAGAGAGTTTGGCCAACTCGGTTTCAATCACGTGACTTACACCAGCCATGTTGTCACCAAAAAAAACCAACGCGATAGGGTAGGAAGTTAGCAGTTATTATAGACGATTAATGCTATAATTATAATGTGAAATACCGTTATGTTGGGTTTGGGGTTGCTGCAATCGATCCAACAAAGAAACAAAAATAATAATATGTTAATTTCGCCTGTAAATGAATGATAAAAATATTAATAACATGAAAGTTTTTTAATTGTATCTAGGTCTATGACTTCGTAAACTTTAATTTATGAAATGGTAAATATCAGAGCCGTAGATAGAGAGAGTTTGGCCAACTCGGTTTCAATCACGTGACTTACACCGGCTATGTTGTCACCAAAACAAAACGACGCGATAGGGTAGGAAGTTAGCAGTTATTATAGATGATTAATGCTATATAATGTGAAATACCATTATGTTGGTTTTGGGGTTGCTGCAATCGATCCAACAAAGAAACAAAAATGTATTAATTTCCTTAAATTCCAAAAAGGAGGAGGATTTGGGATTTCATTTTAACTTTGCATGGCGATCGAAAAATCTCGCTATCCACGTAGTAAATTATAAGGCATGTACCGCCCGCCCCACTTCACGGTAATATATATCCACCTACTACTACTACTAGGCCTAGACAGGCTTAAATTTCGGTACTTCGGCCAAACACCTTAAGGTAGTACTTAAATCGGCTTTATTACGATGATAATAAAAAAAAAAGGAAGGATTTTCAAGCAGCAATGATTTATAAAAAGATGCAATGTTGCACTTTGCTGTTAAATTATATAACTAAATTTCCAGAAAGCTACATGAAGTATCAGTCAAAGGTAGCTTAAACTTGTCCAAGGAGTCCTGTGCTATGCAAACATGCCCAATTGTGCTTTACAAATCAATTAATTGTGCAACTAAAGATTTTAAAGATAAAAATATAATTATTTTAAAGATATAGGCCTAATTGTATTATAATATATTGATTGTTTTAATACATATATTAAATCAAAACGTTTAAATGTTTTACAAATTACAAATCAAAATTTCAATGAATAGTAATAAATAATAATAATAATAAATAATAATACAGTAATAATGATAATATTATAACTCACTAATATTATAAACAGAAGTGTGGAGAAGGCGTAGCTTCTTGATTATGAATGATTAGGCATATGTTGTACAAAAATTTCTCTCAATGCAATAATTCTTCAACTTTGATTTATTGTTTAGATTACAATTTACAAATAGGCCTAGGCTATTTATTTGTATTAGGCCTAGTGTGAAGATGACCAGAATATTTTATTTCATAAATTAAAGTTTACGAAGTCATAGGCCTAGAGGCCTAGATACAATTAAAAAACTTTCATGTTATTAATATTTTTATCATTCATTTACAGGCGAAATTAACATATTATCACCGACGATTCACAAACCTACTCTGTCTGCACAACCAACCTTTTTCCTCTGCAGTGTTGACTCTTAGGAGCCTCATGCTATATAGAGTAGGCTGCTAGCAACAACTAGGTATAGGCTAGGCCTAGATGATAAAAACTTTCAAAATAAAAAGATAATCGTAACGAAAAAAAATAAAGAATCGTCCTCACTTTATCTTCTCGAAATAATACAGCACGTCACTGATTAATTAATTCCAAAGTAGGTAAATATGACTATATATGACATTTACAATGATATGTTAAAATCCCATAATTGAATTGTCCTCATGAACAGAATAATGAAAGAAAGTTTATGCAGCATTAGTGTTTTATAAAATGTTATAAAGCTATACGCTTTATAATATGGGCGCCATGTTGTCACCAAACAGCGTGCGCGCGTATAGCTTTATAACATTTTATAAAACACTGATTCCTATTCTTCCTTCTTCCTTTATTTTTTCACAATTTTACGTTTTCTTCATATTTTTCATAATGTTATACACTCACATGTTATAGTCACTCGTTTAGGCCTAGGCTAGACCTCGACTATGCCTATTAATATTATATTATTTAAAATATACAATTTTAATTGATAAGATTATTTTTTACATGAACTAATAATTCATACTTAAACAATACATAAATTTTAAATGTATATATAATATGACATAACGAATAAATAACAATAATTAAACGTGTACATAGTATCTTTCACTACTACTAGGCCTAGTAGTACAATAACAAGATTAATATTTTACCTAGGCCTAGTAGTACAATAACAAGATTAATATTTTACTATCTTTAATCAATTTTATATAGCCGGAGTTAGTTTCGACCTAGGCAAACCTTTGCTAAAAAGGTACACTTTCTCCATCAAAAGGCTTCTTCTATGAATGGAATGACCTGTTCGAAGCACGAACTCCTGTAGACCAATCCCAGTACCGTTACGATTTTTAATCGTACGGGAAATCCACTCACGATGCACTATAGGCCATTTGGCCGACATAGGACTCAGGTGCTAGACTGTGACCTTCAGGCATTCTCCCATTCAAAATCTATACCCTACCACTAACAAATATTTTCCTATTTCTTAAACCTAACTACTATGCTATATTCAACCTTACTACTGTCCTATTTCTTACTATTATATATTATGTACTCATAAATAAATTCTAATATTATAATATTTTTAATTAATTTATCAAGTAATTTACCGGTAGATAATTAATTAATAAATAAATTCTAATATTATAATATTTTTAATTAATTTATCAAGTATTTAAGATAATGAATTATTAAATAAGCGATTAAAAAACGAAATTATTTTTATACATTAAAAATTAACGTAGGCCTATTTTTCAAGCGTTTCAATAAGTAGATGTTGATGGATATGCGTACATAGATACACAGCAGTGCGTAAAAATACAGAACAAAATTACACGCGTTATCTACACGCGCAAACTTTTCAAATAGACGGAAAAGTACGTTCATCATCATAGCATAACAAACAACAAAACCGCATACACATACAGCGATGCACTAGACATGATTATGTTCATACGATCATAATGTACATTTATACGTAGTTCCAGGTAAGACGTTTGTTTTTTAGTTTGTTTTCTAAACAATAATTATTCTTTATTTCATATAAAGAGATTTTGGAAATCACTTAAGGTCCGATTCGATTTCGAATTATGAAAAGTGTAGGTATAGTAAATCGTGTTTTTACTACAGATGACTTAAGATGTATATGATAGCATAACTCACCTAAATCACCACTGGCTTGTGGTCCAGGTGAAAGTTCAATAGATACGGTTTGTATAATTGTAGTATATGTTGTCAATGCTATCGTCCAATCTCAAGTGACGCTTCACCCTCCAGTCTCTCGTTGGGACGATGACGTCATCCCGGGGCGCAACGTCATAGGTCATGACTGCCCTTACACATGGGATCATGTGATCGCCAGAGTCTATTGATCAGGTGACTGCCAGCTGGCCGGCACTACACTCTTCCCCTACTTATTTTTGATTTGTTTTTGATGGGGGGAGACGGTCCGGGTTGACATATTCCTGACCAGTTTGGCGCATTCCAACTAAATGAATGTAAGGGTGCAGAATCCACAGAATTCCTCTTCCCGTCAATTTTTTTTTTTTTTTTTTTTTTTTTTTTTAAAAAACCAAGAACATGCAGTGGTGGGGTAGAATTAGGCCCCACAATTCCACATTAAACGCCAAAAGGGGATGTGATAATCCCGTTTAACTAGAACACCTTGTAACATATGTACATATTTTGAAATTCTAAATAAGAAAATAAGTAAACTTAGGAATAAGAATGAGCGAATTGTTCGTAAATAGTGCACTATAATTCTGAGAACGGCAAAGTTCGCCACCATGTAAACGGAACACAGACACTACGCTCATTTTAACATTGAGAGCGCCGTCACATTTCCCTTAAGGGGTCCAGTATGGTAGGTAGTGACATATAGCATAAGCAAAATTTAGAAAGAGGTTTGTTTACCTCTCATTTCCGTTCTTGGATTTTTTTCTCAAGTGCCTGTTCCCTATCCCGTATGGCGGCGGCCAATAACTCTCTTCTCCTGGTCCGAGGACTCCTTGGAGAAGGTAAGGCTTCATCTCTCACAGGAGAGACGGGTCGGCTTGGGTGGCACCCCTGACTAGCGGAGGGTTGCCTTCGTGGTGTGACTGGTCTGGGTCCGGCTCGTCTTTCCACTGTGGTACCTCTCCGCAGGGTCACACTCGCCCAGCTCGACGTCAACCCCCGTTGGGATTGAGGACCTCCAGTTGTGGAACTGCCAGGTGTTGGTGCAGCCGCCCCCTGTTGGGGGCGTGGAGGCCTGCTCGAAGCCGATGAGCTGCTGGATGTTACTGCAGCCGACCCCTGCTGGGGTCGTCGGGATCTGCTAAAAGCAGAAACACGCTTCTCTGTCGTTTGTGCACGGGAGACCGCCCCAGAAGTGGGTCGTGACACCTCAGCCCGTGCACCGCTGACCGATTTCGACCCTGGTTGGGGTCGTCCCTTGACGGATTTGTAGAAAAGACCACTAACTTGCGGGTCCGAACCGCTGCTGAAACGACGATTCAAACGCAGCAGAGCGTTAGGGTCCACCCTTGCAGTCAAGAAAAGGAGGCACCTAGTATGCAGTAACGCAATAGGTGTTCTGACTGGCTCCAATGAGTAGTCAGTAACTCCAAGAGGAGGCGACCTGCGGCTCTCTGCATCAGTACCATCATCCTTCTCAACCTGGGAGTGAAGTTCACTCCAGGTCGAATGTAAGAGCTGGCATTGATGAGGTCCATAGCGCCCTCCACTGTCCCGTTCGTACCAGGTACCAGCCGGACCAGCTGACAGAGGTAACTCCAACGAGCCCTGGAGCTTGCAACCCCAAAGTCATTGGACGCCTCCGTGCAAAACACGGGAACATGCCGGGCCAAGGCCTAGGCATGCCGAGGCCTAGGCACACGAGCTGCAGTAGCCTCACCTCCATTGGAGTAGTCCACTGCAGCACCGCCCGAAGCGGTATGCTCATGCGCAACAGCAGTTGCACCCCTTTGGGATGGTCACGCTGCCGCGGCGCCACTCGGAGGAGCGTAATGCTTCAGCGCAGTGGCTTTCTCACCCACAAGGGATGGTCTAGCTACTGCGGCGCCACCTGAGCTGGCGTTACTGTTTTCGGTGGACGGCCTAGCTGCTCCCGCCAAAGCAGCTTCTCTTTCCTTGGCTTGTGCTGCCGCCTTCCTCCGTCTGGCGGACAGCCGAGGCCGTTTCTCAGTCCTTGCGGGCTGATTCGTCTGGAACCCTGGTGGGTTCCCGGCAGCAGCTGGCCCTGCCTGTGGCCCCGGAGGGTCCCCTTGGGAGCAGGCCCCGTCTGAGCCCCACTAGGGTCCCTGGCGGTTTTCGGCCCTTCTGGCTGCCTCATTGCCCCCTGCTTGAACCGAACGTCGACCCCGCCGAAACGTAGGTCGGCCAGCTGCTGTTCCTGCTGGTCAATTACGTCAGCCAAGGAGACTGGCTCGCCACCTGGTCCAGGTCGCGTGAAGGAAAGGGTGTAAACACCCTCACCATCCATCCGGCCCGCAGACCACAGTAGCCTGAACAGCCGTTCCTTTAGGCAGAGGTCTTGCACGTGGAAATGAATTTCTACTGAAAATCGGCCACGGACGCCCGCAATACGAACCCCAACCGTCCAAGACGGTGGGTCCCCAATGCTGGCCTTAAATTTCCCGTGCTGGGTCATTTTGGAGATCCGCCTGACCTCTACTTGTTGCCCGGGCAGAAAGAGGGGGGGAATCATCATTTTGATCATCCACCTCCATCTGCTCGGGCGAGTCGAGAGGCGGTAGGACCGTCAAGGGACTCGCAGGCAACGGTAAGTCCTCAGGGGGTACCTCCATTGCCTCTTGCCCAGCAGGGAGCAGAGGCGACGCCGAAAGGTCCCGACTCCTGGATGGACTAGGAGGCAGCGGCAGCTGCTCTGGGGGTACCTCCATTGCCGCTTGCCCAACAGGGTATTGGCGGCAACGGAAGGTCACACCTTCCAGATGTAGTGACTTCTTTGTCCGCCCGTTCCTCCTGTGGCGCTGTTGACGGTGGAAGTCCTTCACTTGCCCGCCCCGCAGGGGGCGCCGATGGCTCTGGTTGCTTCCGCTTCTTGGGAACCGCTCCTGGTGGTATTGGAGCCGGTCCCGGTGCAGGCAACGGTGGAAAGTCTTCCTTTGGGAAAATGCTTTTCTCTTCCTTGCCAGCCATTCTGGAAGATACAAGAGAAATAATAAACATCAGTTCAGTATAATTATTCACATTCAAAATTTACGGTTGACCCACCGCCTTGTCTTGCGGCGCTTTACATAGATCACACCGAAACCGATCAATATCCATCGCCTCCGCGGGAGTTATATTGACACACGCGCCATGATACCATTCACCACATAAATCATAAATCGACCTTCCCATGGCTTTTGGCATAAACAGTACAAACGATCGTCCTCTTCTCCTTCATTCGGGTCAGACTCACTTTGGTAATTCACGATCCCGACATGGTTTCAATTTATCGTGATGTAACACGATTACTTTGTTCCTCAAACGCACACGGAAAGCATAAGGGGCAAATACCTCAATGATAATGCCCGGCCCTTTCCAGGGTGCGAGCAGCTTATTGTTTCTGCCTTTAACTGCTGTTTGATCGAGGACATCACCAACCGCGTAAGTCCGCTCAAGGAGTTTAAGATCTGTTTGTCGTTTATTACGGCGTTGCATAGCCCTGATATGAGTTCTGGCCAGGTGATGCGCCAGCTTCATATTCTCGGCTAGATGGGTAGTATACTGAGCCGCATGTGAGTCATGTAATACCGATGGTAAACCAAACATTAGGTCAGGGGGTGTTCTGACTTCTCTTCCGAGCATCATCATATTTGGTGTAGCATTCGTGCTTCGGCATACCGTCGACCTAATTGCGCTAGTAATTTGCGGCAAGTATCTGTCCCAATCCTTCTGCTGCTTGCCAACAAAACAGCGCACGGCATTCATGACTGTAAGGTTATAACGCTCAACCTGACCATTCGACGAAGGTCGATATGGGGTCGTGTGCGTTTTCCTGATTCTTAATAGTTTGCACAACTCCGAGAACAGATCGCTTTCAAAATTTGCGCCTTGATCGGAATGCAACTCTAGTGGCATTCCGAAACGTGTAAAGAACTCCCTAACCAGCACTTCCGCAGTAACCTGTGCAGTTTGTGATGGTACTGGATAGGCTTCGACCCATTTAGTAAACTGGTCGACGACCATGAGGACGTATAAATTTCCCTGATTGGATTGAGGGAAAGGCCCTGCAAAATCCACATGGACCCGCTCCATTGGAGCGCCGGCATGAAAATTTATTTGTTGGGACCGCCCCCTTTTTCCGCCTTTCTTGTGGCGATTGCAGACCTCACAGCCTATCACATAACGTTTCACGTCGCTAGCCATTCCGTACAAATAATACCTTTGTTTAAGGCGTTGTTTAGTTCGTTTTACGCCTTGGTGGCCAGCGGATGGTAATTCGTGGTAGGTATGCAAAGCAGTTGCAACCATGTCATGTGGTAAAACTAGCAGGTCATCTTCTCCCTGTTTGTCTTTCATGAATAACACCCCATCTCTTACCCGCATTCTATCCTTACTCAACCAATAATGTTTGGTCGCAGGGCTATGCAAATAGATCGTTGGGGGTAGGAGCGACACCAGCCTGCATATAGAGCGTGTTGGAGCTAGATCACTATCCATATTTTGGGCTTGTTGGATTTCCTGTGGAGAGAATCCCCAGTGTTGCTGTTTTAATTGCCCCACTGTAACCTGATTAGCCAAGCAATTTACAAATATGGGTGGGTCAGGCGGTTGAGGATCAGGGGTTGATGTTAGAGGAATGATGTCATCTACATTCCCCTTTAAAAGAGGCCCACTGTTGGTGTGCCCGTTGACAATACTTACATCCCCCACATGGTAGCTCTGACAACTCAACTCCATACCTATAATGATTCGCCACCTCCGGCGCGCGTGACAAAACATCAGCATTTACATGCTTTTTACCTGGTCGATGTTCGACTATCATCACGTATTGGCTAAGCTCCTCAATCCAACGAGCCAACTGGCCCTGTGGTTCCTAGAACCGCAGGAGCCAGGTTAAACTACTGTGGTCTGTTCGCACCGTAAATGGCTTGCCCAACAAGTAATGCCTAAATTGGCGGGTAAACTTTACGATAGCTAGCAGCTCCCTCCTAGTAGTACAGTAACGCCGCTGTTCGGCGTAGAGAGCGAGACTAGCATATGCTATCACCCGTTCCTGCCCATTCTGAATTTGGAGAAGCTCCCCTCCTATCGCCTAGTCAGAGGCATCTGTATCCAAAACGAACCTATCCTGGGGGTTCGGGAGGTACAGAACGGGTGGCTGTGTAAGTTTCTCTTTCAGAGAGTTAAAAGCCTGTAATTGTGGTATATCCCACCGGAAATGCCCCTTTTTAGCTATGGTGTACAAGGGCCTAGTGATCTCAGCAAAGTGTGGGATAAACGCTCTGTGGTAGTTCGCCAACCCTAAGAATCGTTGCAAATCCTTGTAGTTGGTTGGCGTAGGCCAATTATTAATAGCGCTGACGTCAGTATCCGACATCTTCACAGTTTTACAAGACACGATTGAATACGCACTTGGCAGGCTTAAGTTTCAGGTTAAACTGGCGGAAACGCTCTAAGGCCTCCTCAAGGTTCTTGCGATGATCCTCAAACGTCTTCCCCCAGGATCACTACATCGTCTAGGAACGCAAGGGCTGTTTGCCAATTAAGGCTCCGCAAAACCATGTTAATCACCCGTGAGTAGGGTTGCCGGGCTATTACATAAACCAAATTGCATTTTAACAAACTCGAATAGACCGTACTTAGTCACAAAAGCGGTCTTTTTCCGGTCGTCCGGATGTAAATTGACTTGCCAATACCCAGATATTGCATCGAGTTTCGAAAACCATTGGTTACCCGTTAACGTGTCCAGGTAATCTTCTAGTATGGGTAGGAGATACACGTCTTTAACAGTAACGTTATTCAGAGCGCGATAGTCAATGCAGAAACGGACATTGCCATCGCGTTTGCGCACTAGAACAGGTGCGGACGCCCACTCAGAATTGACTGAATAATACCACCATGAAGCATCTTATCTAATTCCTTTCTCTCCTCCCCCGCAAAATGCAAAGGAGTGCGGCGCAGTCGCTGCTTCACTGGGGGTGCCGTTGATGTATCGATCCTGTGCTCGATATGCGGAACTTCGCCAATATCAAACTGATCTTTTGCGAACACATCTGCAAACTCAGTAAGCAGCTGCTGTACTATCTCTGCTTGGGGTTTAGATAATTCACCTATGGAGGCGTAATCGGACCCCTGCAAATGAGGTGGTAAATAGGTGGTACCAGGGTCAGAATTGTTATCTGGAATTGCATTTTCTGGAGAATAGACCTCTGCATCTGAGGCGGTTCCAATCTCCCGCCCAGTACGTAGAGTTACATATTTGTCGGTGGTTAACTACACAAATTTTGGGCGAATCACCAGCGCTGTGCATTGTTCTAGGCAGCGTTAAGTTTGGGTGTGTATAGGGCTCAACAATATAGTCCGCCAAATCATTTTCCAAATGGCAGTGAACATATCATTGAGTTTGGTGGCACAACACGTCGTTTTCGGACAGTTACTTTACACACCGATGGTATAGAAGTCACTGTACCCGTACTAAATAGTGGGACAGTGGTGTCGCCAACTTTCAACTGAAGTTTACTAATCTGGACATCCGCTTGTGCTTCTTTCATAAAATCCAGGCCCAATAGCATATCATCCTCAATTGGCGCTACATACACGAAGATTGGATAAATGATCCCTCCTACGAAGTTGGACCGGGCCCACTTTCTGCCCTTGCATGGAAACACCTTTCCCTGCCATTAAGAGCCTGATTTTTCCCACTGTAGGTGGTGTTGGTACAAGTGTGTTATAAATATGCTCAGGTATTATACTAACTGTAGCCCCACAGTCAATGACTGCGTTTAGAGGTATTGATGCTATGGTAACACGAGCGTGTAGCAACGATTCAGATTTAACCCGCTGAACCACTAATGACCCTGCATTGCAATCCCCCTGGGATTGGTCGGATTCGACCACTAATGGTTTAAAGACTGCTCACCGGTTTGATCTGGCGTTACAATTCGCACAGACTTGTTTGGTTGTTTAGTGATTTTTGTTGGACATTCCCGATAATAATGCCCTGGCTCGCCACAGGTAAAACACTCTGCCGGCCGTTCTGGCGACTTGCGTCTAAGAGGGGACTTGCGCCGATCATGAACTGGCGGATTGGGTGCCCATTGCTGAAACTGAGTGTTAAGTGCAGCAATTGATTAAACTAAAATTGAACTAAATTTAGCCTCAACCTTGTTTTCCAGCCCCTGTAACCTAGAGTCCTTTATTTGTTGATCTCCAGTCTTGGGTCCGAAAGGTGGTTTATACCCTTGGCGGCGGAAACCCCCTGGGGAATTTCTACGATTGAACCTATCTGGTTTTCGCCAGGCGGTATCCCAGCGCACTTCCCTCACAGTTCCTTGTTGGATTTCATTTGGTAAAGATCCATCAGAGTCAGTCTCACTTGAGTGAGCTGCCAGCTGACAGACCTTGGCAGAGGAGGTGTTAATGGGATGAGTAGTGGCCCCTGAGAGAGCCCCAGTCTCACCATGCACGCATGTGTGCCAATCAATGTAACGGATAGCTTTATTGATATTCGCTGGCCTTTTCAAGCAAGCGTAAGAGCCTGCGGCGGTATCCTTGCACCCTAAACAGACACGCATAGCCGCAGTGGACTCAATGGATTTGGTCCCATCTCCCTTATAAGCCTTAGCCGCTGCTTGCAGAACACGAGCGCCCCAATCCTGGAGCGATTCCTTCTCTCGTTGTCGCAATTGAAGGAATTTGGTTTGAAGGACGGATTTTTCCTCCTCCTGCTCGAAATGCTCATCAAAAGCGTTAATAATCGCCCCGTAATCTAGGGCTTCTCCACCTACAGAGTATAATGTCTGTAGATAGGAAGCAGCTTTACCCCTTAAACTAAGATAGAACCCCGGCCTCTTTATTTTCTCGGGCTGACCACTCGTTCATGCGAGCGTATGCCTCGAATCGGTCCTTAAAGACACACCAGACATCCTGACCTGAATACTCTAAATTCTTCATGACTTGAAACGGTTGACGCTCAAGGCCAGGAAAACGACGTCAGTCATGCGGCACATTCCTTGAAGAATGGCACTCATGCCCCCGGACATCGCAGGCTACATAATCCCTAGCTGCGCGGCGATGACTCTCAGAACTAGTGCTGTCTGAGGAATCATAGCTGCGAGTTCGCCGCGTGTTCTCGCGTTCTAAATCTCGGTCCTGGCGTGGACGATGCCGGGCCCGCTCATTAGAAGAATCGCGGCTGTTTGCTCTACTATCGCCCCGGCGTCGGCGTTGAGGGCGCCTGTGGCTGGAATAGTGGTCACGATGTTCTCGCTGAAATTCATAATCTGATCTTCGACTACGACGCTGTTGTCTGTCGCTGTCGTAAGAGTTATCCTTGCGGTAACCCCGTGCCCCTTTCGAATTACTATCCCGAGCCTTATGATTACGACGCCAATCACTGGCGAAAGGATCATGATCATCTCTGTTCCTATAATTTTTAATCTGGCTTTGATAGTAGGGCTGATTTTCGCGATCACATGAATACTCCTGATGATTGCGTGCGGGTTGAATTTCCGCTTTGCGGCTCCTGCGTTCAGGCAGCACATCCCTATCAAAGGGTGTATCTCGACAGGTGTTTGCACACATCCGAATATCGACCTGGTCATCCACGTGATAGCGCCGATAGCGGTCGTTCTCAATCACACCCCGAATTAACCTCTCACTACTACGTCCACGACTATTCCCGTCCCTTTCACCAACACACCCAGACCTCCCCTGGAAGGAAAAATCTGGAACAGCAGTTGGTAATGAATGTCGTCCACCTGCATTCTCGTCATTGAGCAAGGTGGGGTTTGCTGGTATTACCCTATTGGTGTCATGACGGGCAGCAACTGTGGCACCCTGATGGCAACCCCCTGGTGTTCCATGGGTGAAATCATGGGGAGAGGGGGCAATGTGCTCTCCCCCAAGAGTGATGGCGCCATAGTAACAGTTTGAAACTGTACAGGAAACGCCATATTACTGGCGGTAACGGAGGAATCGATAGTCACCGCTGTTGTGGTAACCGCATCGACATCCCCCTCTGGGATATTAGCATCCCCTCCCCTTGTACTAAACGGGGATTGGAAGTATAGTCCAAATCCAGGACCTCTACATCTACAGCATACCGCCAAAGCAGCTGCTGAAGGGTGGCTGGGTCAGTAATGTTCCCATATTCCTCCGTATACTCTAAAATGTCCTGCACTGCAGGCCCTGGGAATTGCCCTCCGAAATGGCGTTCCCTGGTAGCAAAATTTAGTCGCACTGGGCGTTGCAGTTCTTCCCTTTCCGCTGTTGCCATAGCTGTAAGAATAAAGAAACATCGACTGGTTGTTTGCGCTACTCCGGAAACCACGATCAACGTCCCAACGCACACGCAAATGGATGGTACTTGGGGTTGGTGCCCGTACAGCGTCACGCGAAGAGTACGTCGATCCCGATGGTAGAAATACAGTTACCGAAAAATAAACGCAATGCATCTCAGAAAATCAGGTTGAAATTAATGATGGTATGGAGTGATAATGATGATAATAATAAAATAATAATAATAATAATAATAATAATAATAATAATAATAATAATAATAATAATAGTAATAATAATCGTAATAATATTAATAATGTTGAGAATAATAATACCATAAAAATGTCAATAAAAATCATATGGCAATAATGCTCATGATTAAAATAATAACACAAAAATAATCATATGTCCAATGATAATGACTATGATGACAATGATGTGGATAATATCTATGGGCATAATAATAATAATATCGAGGAGAAAAGAATCTAGACATACAAGAGCAATTGATATAAATTAAATGACACATGACTCAAAAAACCACATTTTATTACACAAATCAAGAATCAAGAACATACAAGACCATAATAGAATGAATACAGAACACCAGTTGAATGTACGGTACATAAAAACAATAGGTACGCAGATAGAGCAAGAAGGAATACCATATCTCCTCCTCCTCCTCTTATTATGGTAATAAAATAAAATGGAAGTAATAAAGAAATAAAACACTAGAATACTACTACTGGTTAACCGTAAAGTCTGCTAAAAATAGCACACAAGTACGAATACGAGTCTGCTAAAAATAGCACACTAGGAATATCCTCGATTAATGTTGTCTGTTATAACAATAACACACCCGGAATATTCCTTTATCGACGAATAGCCTACGTAATCGTCAGTCGCATAGAGGGCGCCAGACTAAAAACTGGCGTAACCAAGTTGTTTACAGCGAAACTGAACAGTGCGACCCTGGAGAATTCCTAGGTCGCTAACTGATCATGCGTCAGCTGCAACGTCATTGGCTGGCGAGCACAGACGAGATCAACAATACATGTCTGTGATTGGTTGAAAGTGGAATATGTTCACCGCTAAAAACCGCGGCCTTGTTGAAATTCGAGTCAACCAAAATTGATAATGGTTGAGCAAGAGACGCCCCACAATGTAGGGCGAAAATTAATTCTACACAATCAACCACTGTCTATGTTAATCCTATCTAGCGATAAACTAACCTAAAACAACAACCGTAGAACGGTCGGTAATAATAGTCTAAAAATCCGTGGCACAATAAGACAATAAAAACTTAAAATACGTGCTAAATCGGAGCGCACTCTCGACTCAACACTAAATTAAAGATATATATATTTCTAGACATAATGGCAATTCCCGTTTCCAAGACAGAATTACCAAAAAGAATTAAACGACCCCCGTTTCCAAGACAGGGTCAGATAAATCATAATGCTCGGCTGAAACCGAACAGAACAACGAACAACATTCGATCCCGTTTCCAAGACAGATCTAACTAAAAATAATACTCGAATATTCGAATATTCTGACGTAGAAAACATTACGAACACCTTGCTTCAGAAAACGGAATAAGTAGAGTGACACACAGTACTTTCCCGGTTCTCTAATTCAAGGTGATGGCAGTTAACGAGTAATTAATTGGCCTAGGTAGGTAGTCGATGCTGCGGGCTATGCCTCGCTAGCTGCTGGACGTATGGCAAGCCGTTTTATCATTTACCTCTGAATTGCAGTTAAGTTGAATGCATTACAGTTAACTGTAATTCAATTACAGTTAACTGTAATACATTCGACTTAACTGCAATACATTACAGTTAAGTGTAATGCATTACAGTTAACTCTAATTCAATTACAGTTAACTCGAATTCAATTGCAGTTAACTGCAATTAAAATTTCGTTTTTGAGTTAAGTGTAATTTATTTAAAGTTAACTGCAAATCTATTTCAATTATGTCTATTTCGGCTTAATTCGAAAACATTTGCAGTTAATTTGAATGCATTTCAGGTTAACTGCAAATCATTTCCAGTTAACTGTAATGCAATTCAAGTTAACTGTAATTCAGAGGTTGGTTGTAATTAGCGTTAAGTGAATACGATTGGTTGTTTGCGTTTACGTAATATCAGTGCTATATGATTGGTCAGCCACAGTTGATTGAATTACAGTTATGGTGTATTTTCATTAAGTAACTGTGATTGGCTGATGTGCTTTTTCCGGTAAAAAAAAAACAAATCATCAAAAACGTCGTTCAAATTTAATAAAAATGGCGTCTGATCATTCTGATGATGTACTTTCTACCGTTGGACAAACTGTTCTTAATGTTACTGCAGCACTAGGACAGGGAAACACTGATTATAATCAATTACAGAATAATTTAAGAACATGTATTCGTAATGTAAATAGGACCTCTGCGACGCTAGACCAACAGTCATTGGAGGAAGTGGTACAATCAATACAAGATATGATTGACCATGTGGACGAACTGAGGAGGATGGTAGAGGGGAGCAATAGGGGTAGGTCTAGGCCTAGGCCTAGGCCTACAGCGGCAGATGAACAAGGAAAAACGCCGTTTCAACTACCACGTATACGCCCTCCTAAAGTTGAGATTTCATCTAGGCCTAGACCTAAGCCTGATTCTAGGTTAATAACAGAAAGTTATTGCTAATATAATATTACTTAATGATAGTCCTGGGCCTAGGCCTATAAGCCTTAATTAAGCCTGTTAAGTTAGGATTAATAACAATGAATACACATTACACAGCAGTAGGCCTTGGCGGTGGTAGTACTACTAGGCCTAGGCCTAGAAGACGTGGTGGTAGTAGGCCTACTACTACTACTACTACTACTACTACTACTACTACTACTACTAGGCCTACTCGTAGCACTGGCAGCAGTAGTAGTAGAAGGCCTAGGCCTATGCCTGACGTGGTCTCTGGCACGCACAATAGCTTGAGAAGCCACATTAGCCACTTGCTCCAAATGCCTCCCAGATTCAGACACAACACTATTTTAATTTTGGGTAACTTCGTACTTTTTTTAAATAAACCACTTAAACACAATTAAACCGTATAGCAAAAGGATTAAAAAGTTTTTCTCTAGCTCTAGGCAGTCAATAACGATTCACAGGCGGAAAATTCAACAGCCAATCACCATCACTTAACGGAAATATACCTTATAAGTGAACATCCAATCACAGTCACTTAATGAAATTCCCATATAATGGTCGATTGCACTTAACTCAAATACAGCAGCCAATCACAATCACTTAATGAAATTACCAAAAATGGTCAATTGCAGTTAACTTGAAATGCATTCAAGTTAACTTGAAATGCATTCAAGTTAACTGCAATTGAATTAGAGTTAACTCTAATTCATTTCAAGTTAACTGCAATTCCAATGTATTGCAGTTAAATTGAATTCAATTCGAGTTAACTGTAATTGAATTACAGTTAACTGTAATGCATTCGACTTAACGGCAATTCAGAGTTAAATGATACAACGGCTTGCCATATGGACGCTACGTTGGATACACCATACGAGGTCCTGCACACCACCAGGGTACCTAAAAAGTACCTTTTAATCCTCGTCGCCATTATAGTAAATCGTGTTATACTTATTACTACAGATTACTTAAGATGTATATGATAGCATAACTCACCTTAATCACTACTGGCTTGTGGTCCAGGTGAAAGTTCAATAGATACGGTTTGTATAATTGTAGTATGTGTTGTCAATGCTACCGTCCAATCTCAAGTGACGCTTCACCCTCCAGTCTCTCGTTGGGACGATGACGTCATCCCGGGGCGCAACGTCATAGGTCATGACCGCCCTTACACATGGGATCATGTGCACGCCAGAGTCTATTGATCAGGTGACTGCCAGCTGGCCGGCATTACATAGGCTGTGGCACCGAGAACTTTGACGATTAGTGCCCAAAATTGTTTACAAAAACGTAATGCAATAATAGCATATTGACTACTATTGTATATTTTCGGAAATATTTCAGCCGCTCTAAATCTCTTTCCTATTCTTCCTTTATTTTTTCACAATTTTACGTTTTTTTCTTATTTTCCATAATGTTATACACTCACATGTTATAGTCACTCGTTTAGGCCTAGGCTAGTCCTCGACTATGCCTATTATATTATTTAAAATATACAATTTTAATGGATAAGATTATTTTTACATGAACTAATAATTCATACTTAAACAATACATTAATTTTAAATGTATATATAATATGACATAACGAATAAATAACAATAATTAAACGTGTACATAGTATCTATCACTACTACTAGGCCTGGTAGTACAATAACAAGATTAATATTTTACTATCTTTTAATCAATTTTATATAGCCGGAGTTAGTTTCGACCTAGGCAACCCTTTGCTAAAAAGGTACACTTTCTCCATCAAAAGGCTTCTTCTATGAATGGAATGACCTGTTCGAAGCACGAACTCCTGTAGACCAAACCCAGTACCGTTACGATTTTTAATCGTACGGGAAATCCACTCACGATGTATTATAGGCCATTTGGCCGACATAGGACTCAGGTGCTAGACTGTGACCTTCAGGCATTCTCCCATTCAAAATCTATACCCTACCACTAACAAATATTTTCCTATTTCTTAAACCTAACTACTATGCTATATTCAACCTTACTACTGTCCTATTTCTTACTATTATATATTATGTACTCATAAATAAATTCTAATATTATAATATTTTTAATTAATTTATCAAGTAATTTACCGGTAGATAATGAATTAATAAATAAATTCTAATATTCTAATATTTTTAATTAATTTATCAAGTATTTTAGATAATGAATTATTAAATAAGCGATTAAAAAACGAAATTATTTGTATACATTAAAAATTAACGTAGGCCTATTTTTCAAGCGTTTCAATAAGTAGATGTTGATGGATATGCGTACGTCGATACACAACAGTGCGTAAAAATACAGAACAAAATTACACGCGTTATCTACACGCGCAAACTTTTCAAATAGACGGAAAAGAACGTTCATCATCATAGCATAACAAAAAACAAAACCGCATACACGTACAGCGATGCACTAGACATGATTATGTTCATACGATCATAATGTACATTTATACGTACTTCCAGGTAAGACATTTGTTTTTAGTTTGTTTTCTAAACAATAATTATTCTTTATTTCATATAAAGAGATTTTGGAAATCACTTAAGGTCCGATTCGATTTCGAATTATGAAAAGTGTAGGCT
>NW_022758724.1:40857-47243 GCF_011630105.1 Anneissia japonica
GTATCTTTGTTGAGAATTGATAATAAAATACGCGACGACTTGGTAACGAAAGTTTGGCACAAGTTTTTTTAGATCCAGCTGTAGGGGACGTCCCATTTTTCGTATTCCCTCCATGCATTTCGGTGGAACACGGTGGAACACTTTTTTTATGTGGAGAACTCTATCTTGTATTTCTAGTATCTTTGATCATAGCATAACAAACAACAAAACCGCATACACATACAGCGATGCACTAGACATGATTATGTTCATACGATCATAATGTACATTTATACGTACTTCCAGGTAAGACATTTGTTTTTTAGTTTGTTTTCTAAACAATAATTATTCTTTATTTCATATAAAGAGATTTTGGAAATCACTTAAAGCCCCATTCCCGGCAAAATTTCACTAAAAACTGACTTTTTTTTAGAAAATATGCATTTGCATTACTCCAATTATTATAAATCATGGAAAAATATTGGAATGAATTTTAGTTTTACGCAAAAGAATAAAAAAAATGAGAAATACAGACTATTTCTCATAAAATATTACAATTTTCTCGACGAATTCATCATTACTAGGCAAATTCAGAGGTTGTAGATCGCATCCACTGGAATACTCTCGCTTTTATGTATACTTTATACAGTCAATAAAGTGCGCCCTCTCTAATGAGATTAGTTTTTGTACTTCGCATCTCGCACAATGCGGTCGTTCGATTAGGCTGAGATATGTTTGTTTAATTGTCAAAATCTCAGTCAGAATCAGTTTTTTAACAAATTTGAAATAATTTTTGTGAAATATTATCTTTCGCAAGTGTCAATACTAGCAACGGAAAATATCATGTCGGCCGTTTTTATGTGTGATAACAGAACCTAAATCGAGGTAAGGCTAGGCCTATCCTAGCAGCGTTGGATAGGCTAATGTTTTCTGCGCCTACGATATTTCTTCTCACGGCCTATCGCAAAATCAAACATGAAAAATTCATCCGCATTTATTTTTTGTGTGGAACACAAAAAATCAAATTTCAGTCTTAATTTACATTTTTTTCATTCTTAGGAATGTCTAAATTCAGTTAAACTAGTAATTCCGTATTATATTTATAAATCTTTATAACATTATACAGAAATTAGATTTTTTTAAAAACTGAAATTTTGCCGGGAATGGGGCTTTAAGGTCCTATTCGATTTCGAATTATGAAAAGTGTAGGCTGTGGCACCTAGACCTCTGACGATTAGTGCCCAAAATTGTTTACAAAAACGTAATGCAATAATAGCATATTGACTACTATTGTATATTTTCGGAAATATTTCAGCCGCTCCAAATCTCTTTCCTATTCTTTCTTCTTCCTTTATTTTTTCACAATTTTACGTTTTTTTCATATTTTCCATAATGTTATACACTCACATGTTATAGTCATTCGTTTAGGCCTAGGCTAGACCTCGACTATGCCTATTATATTATTTAAAATATACAATTTTAATGGATAAGATTATTTTTTACATGAACTAATAATTCATACTTAAACAATACATTAATTTTAAATGTATATATAATGTGACATAACGAATAAATAACAATAATTAAACGTGTACATAGTATCTATCACTACTACTAGGCCTAGTAGAACAAGATTAATATTTTACTATCTTTAATCAATTTTATATAGCCGGAGTTAGTTTCGACCTAGGCAAACCTTTGCTAAAAAGGTACACTTTCTCCATCAATAGGCTTCTTCTTCTATGAATGGAATGACCTGTTCGAAGCACGAACTCCTGTAGACCAAACCCAGTACCTTTACGATTTTTAATCGTACGGGAAATCCACTCACGAACGATTAATACATATTTTAAATCAAAACGTTTAAATGTTTTACAAATTACAAATCAAAATTTCAATGAATAGTAATAAATAATAATAATAAATAATAATACAGTAATAATGATAATATTATAACTCACTAATAAATTATAAACAGAAGTGTGGAGAATGCTGCTATTTTACTTACAAGGCCTAGCTTCTTGATTATGAATGATTATGCATATGTTGTACAAAAATTTCTCTCAATGGAATAATTCTTCAACTTTGATTTATTGTTTAGATTACAATTTACAAATAGGCCTAGGCTATTTGTATTGGTTTGAAGATGACCAGCATATTATTTCATAAATTAGAGTTTACGAAGTCATAGGCCTAAAGGCCTAGATACAATTATAAAACTTTCATGTTATTAATATTTTTATAATTCATTTACAGGCGAAATTAACATATTATCGCCGACGATTCACAAACCTACTCTGTCTGCACAACCAACCTTTCTCCTCTGCAGTGTTGACTCTTAGGAGCCTCATGCTATAGAGGAGGCAGCTAGCAACTAGGTATAGGGGGCCTAGGCCTAGGTAGATGATAGACTTTCAAAACAAAAAGATAATCGTAACAAAAAAAAATAAATAAAGAATCGTCCTCACTTTATCTTCTCGAAATAATACAGCACGTCACTGATTAATTAATTTCAAAGTTAGGTAAATATGATTATATATGACATGTTAAAATCCCATACTTGAATTGTCCTCATGAACAGAATAATGAAAGGAAGTTTATGCAGAATCAGTGTTTTATAAAATGTTATAAAGCTATACGCGCGCACGCTGTTTGGTGACAACATGGCGCCCATGCGCCAAGTTGGCTAAACTCTATCTACGGCTCTGATTAAAAGGTTTCGTTCGGGTTCGTTTGTTTCATGCATGTTTTCTCCACTACGTCAAATGGTTCAAATTTATTACACCCGCATGAGGGCTGATCGAAAAGTTGGACCCAGTTTTTATTTAAAGTGACACTTTTGAAAGTATATATATATTTTTTTATAGTTTGTTTTTAATGTATGTGCAACTAATTGAAGCTGTTTTTCTCTTTTCTCTGGTATTATTGATCAGAAATACATTTATGTGTTTTTGGAAAATAATTGTTTAATAATAATACAGTAATAATTCTTCTGCTATTTAAGATTCAGCCAACCAGTGACCACCCAAAAATTTTCTATTTAGGTGATACGCCTATGAGTCACCATGTGTTCATTTATTATTTTACATTCAAATTTCCTAATTTAGGCCTATATATTAACTCTAAATTAACATGAATATTATATTTTTTCGCCACCACGCACAGCCTCTTTGTGGTAGTGGGAAAATGTGAGTGCCGGACAGGCCGTCTGGCGGCGACCGGCAGGGTAAGCCCACTGCTACGTATCTTAATATATATATATATATATACTGTATATATATTTTTTTTTCAGATCTATCAAAGCATCAACAAGGGATTGTTTTAGTATTCTTGTGTGTAATCAATCGTATATAAACCATCAGGTGAGAGTTCCCCAGAGAAATGTGATGACAACCAACCAACCTCAAGGAAACCCTCCGTAACTGCGTCTACAGATTTCATTTCATTTCATTTATTTCATTGGCACAAACGGCCCAAAGGTTGCGTCAGCAACAGTGCGCCATAACACCACAAGTGGTGCCCACAACCTTTGGAACAAAGAACAGTACAGTAAAGTTACAAAACAATTATTTACAACATAACCATAAAATTGTAGGGAAATTTAAAATCAGTAAAAAAACAATAATAATCATGAAAGGCCAATACCAAACAATTAAAAATTATCGTTCATTCAGTAAGTATTGTCTAAGTTTACAAATAAAAGAATTGTACGAACAAATAACAGCATCATCTTTAATATCGGAGGGCAATGAAGCAAACTGAATTGGAAAGTTGTTAACAGATGAACATTTAAAAGCGTTTGTATAATACACCGGATGAGTAAAAGTTAAAGTATATAAACGTCGGGGGTTTACATGAATATGATTACTAACGCTACTGCAATTTGTTATCTTATGGAAACAACGAAAAATAAATGAGATCAGAATAATATATCGTCTGTCCCGAAGAGAAAGCCAATTGAGAGTGATAAGTCGTTCGTTATAATTAATGGGACCACAGTGACGCCAAAGAATTCTCCTAGAGACTCTCTGTTGTACTTTTTCAAGACGATTTACGTGATCTTGACAATGAGGACTCCATACAGGTAGTCCATACTCCAAGATCGGTAAAACAAGGGATTTGTAAAGATGAGACATGGCATCAGGTGAACAATTTGCAGCAACCGAAAAAATTAAACCAACCATTCGGTCACGTTTGATAACATTATCAATGTGGCTCTTCCAATTAAGATTTCTATCGATATATACACCTAAATGTTTGTGGGTATCAACAACATTGATATTCTCACCATTCAGTAAAAATACTGATCTTGCAAAGTCACGTTTTCTAGTTATGTACATTAGTTTAGATTTTTTAACATTGAATTTCATTTTGTTATTTTGTGCCCACAAAGCAAGAGTGTCAATATCATTCTGAAGAAGTGATTCTGAAGAAGTGATACATCATTCTCAGATTGTCAATGCCTAAAGATAACTATGTCATCAGCAAACAGAGCATGATCAGATAAAACATTCTGAGAAACATCATTAATGAATAAATTAAAAAGAATAGGCACAAGGCAACTCCCCTGAGGAATACCAGAAGTGACAGATAGGGGAGAAGACGTAAGACCCTTGAAACATACTCTTTGTTTTCTGTCTGTGAGATTTGATGACATCCATTTCCATAGGCTTCCCTGAATGTTAAAATTATTAGCAAGTTTATATAATAAAATATCAAAAGGCATTTTATCAAATGCTTTACTCATGTCTAAAAATATAGTATCGACAATAGCTGCTGAGCCACGTTTGTCAAGCAGTTTAGCCCATTTCAAATATATGTCATTAAGCTGAGTAACACATGATTTACCTCTAACAAACCCGTACTGGTTAGGATTAAGAAGGTAATACTCATTAACAAATGAATTTATATTATGGATTATAAGCTTCTCCAAAATCTTACAAATTTATGATGACAGGGAAACGGGTCTGTAGTTAGACATTAGAGCCTTATCACCAGAATTATAGACGGGAACTGTGTTTACACACTTCCAGTCCCCAGGAACAGTACCAGTACATAAAGACGTACGAAAAAGTTTCCAAAGAGGACAAGCAATGGAGCTGGCAATAGGTTTTATAACATTAGCAGAAATTAAATCCGGACCTGGCGCAGAATTTAACCGAAAAGAGGAGATTGTAGATGCAATGTCATCAGGAGTGAAAATGGCATCGGATAATATGGGAATTGGAAGTGTACAAACAGGCGGTTCTCTATAATTAAACCCAACATTAATATCCTTGTGTACAGAAGTAAAATAAGTATTAAAACCATCAACAATATCATGCAAATTAGATAAAACGGTATCGTTAGCAGGATTCACAAATTTGTTTGGTAGGCTAGACTTACGTTTAGCCTTTACAAATGAAAAAACCGTTTTTTATTATTATCAGATTTAAACAGATCGCTTATATAGTCTTTATAAGACTTCTTAATTGCATAGTGTACTTTGTTGCGCCATTTCCTATGCGATTCCGAATGTTTAGGCAAACCAGTATTCTTAGATTTCTTAAATAACCGTCGTTTCTTATGGATCATACGATGAATGTCTTTAGTGATCCATGGACTAGTTTGTTTTCGTTCTTTTCTAGTAACACATGGAACGCTATCACGGACAGCAGCATCCATTATGTCCAAAAACCCATCCCAGGAAGTAGTGACGTTGTTGGTATCAAGAAAAGCGCTCCATGGTGGAGGTGCATGAGTTTATTCAAGTGATCAAAATATGCTTTGTTCCATTTCAGAAATGATCGCGTAGTTGACGGATGGGGCAAAATGTGATGACAAACAATATTAAATTCAATAGCGTGATGATCATTGGTTACTGGGTTATCGATTACGCTAATGTTCCTCAACTTAGTCTGATTGTTTGAGAAAACTAAATCAATTTGAGAGCCATCGTTCATATTGGTAGAAGGTCGGGTATTTTCATCAACAAGTTGATGAAAACCGTATATGTTCATTAAATCAACAAAAGAGTCAGGAGCAGTATTCCAATCAATGTTAAAGTCACCCAATATTACGACAGAGTCATACCTTGAGAACGCATGTTCTTGTCGCATAATGGCTTGTTCAAAATAATTATAAAAAATAACAGGTTCATTCGGAGGCCTATAGACAAGGCATAACAGGTGAGACTTGGTAGACGTTATTGACACCCACAACATTTCGATATCAGATTCAGACGCAACAAGTTTTGGATTAAGTAAAGTATTAATGCCAAATAATATGCCTCCCCCATTTGTGGTGGATCCACGATCTCGGCGAAATATTTCAAATGAATTCGAGAAGTGCAGCATATGTGAGTCGTCATTAGACTTCAACTAGATGTGTATAAGAGACAGGGCATCAGGTGAACAATTTGCAGCAAC
>NW_022758724.1:48609-57355 GCF_011630105.1 Anneissia japonica
CTTTGTTTTCTGTCTGTGAGATATGATGACATCCATTTCCATAGGCTTCCCTGAATGTTAAAATTAGTAGCAAGTTTATATAATAAAATATCAAAAGGCATTTTATCAAATGCTTTACTCATGTCTAAAAATATAGTATCGACAATAGCTGCTGAGCCACGTTTGTCAAGCAGTTTAGCCCATTTAAAATATATGTCATTAAGCTGAGTAACACATGATTTACCTCTAACAAACCCGTACTGGTTATAAAGATTAAGAAGGTAATACTCATTAACAAATGAATTTATATTATGGATTATAAGCTTCTCCAAAATCTTACAAATTAACGATGACAGGGAAACGGGTCTGTAGTTAGACATTAGAGCCTTATCACCAGATTTATAGACGGGAACTGTGTTTACACACTTCCAGTCCCCAGGAACAGTACCAGTACATAAAGATGTACGAAAAAGTTTCCAAAGAGGACAAGCAATGGAGCTGGCAATAGGTTTTATTAACTTAGCAGAAATTAAATCCGGACCTGGCGCAGAATTTAACCGAAAAGAGGAGATTGTAGATGCAATGTCATCAGGAGTGAAAATGGCATCGGATAATATGGGAATTGGAAGTGTACAAACAGGCGGTTCTCTATAGTTAAACCCAACATTAATATCATTGTGTACAGAAGTAAAATAAGTATTAAAACCATTAACAATATCATGCAAATTAGATAAAACGGTATCGTTAGCAGGATTCACAAATTTGTTTGGTAGGCTAGACTTACCTTTAGCCTTTACAAATGAAAAAAACCGTTTTTTATTATTATCAGATTTAAACAGATCGTTTATATAGTCTTTATAAGACTTCTTAATTGCATAGTGTACTTTGTTGCGCCATTTCCTATGCGATACCGAATGTTCAGGCAAATATGCGATTCCGAATGTTCAGGCAAACCAGTATTCTTAGATTTCTTAAATAATCGTCGTTTCTTATGGATCATACGATGAATGTCTTTAGTGATCCATGGACTAGTTTGTTTTCATTCTTTTCTAGTAACACATGGAACGCTATCACGGACAGCAGCATCCAGTATGTCCAAAAACCCATCCCAGGAAGTAGTGACGTTGTTGGTATCAAGAAAAGCGCTCCATGGTGCAAGGTGCATGAGTTTATTCAAGTGATCAAAATCTGCTTTGTTCCATTTCAGAAATGATCGCGTAGTTGACGGATGGGGCAAAATGTGATGACAAACAATATCAAATTCAATAGCGTGATGATCACTGGTTACTGGGTTATCGATTACGCTAATGTTTCTCAACTTAGTCGGATTGTTTGAGAAAACTAAATCAATTTGAGAGCCATCGTTCATATTGGTAGAAGGTCGGGTATTTTCATCAACAAGTTGATGAAAACCGTATATGTTCATTAAATCAACAAAAGAGTCAGGAGCAGTATTCCAATCAATGTTAAAGTCACCCAATATTACGACAGAGTCATACCTTGAGAATGCATGTTCTTGTCGCATAATGGCTTGTTCAAAATAATTATAAAAAATAACAGGTTCATTCGGAGGCCTATAGACAAGGCATAACAGGTGAGACTTGTTAGACGTTATTGACACCCACAACATTTCGATATCAGATTCAGACGCAACAAGTGTTGGATTAAGTAAAGTATTAATGCCAAATAATATGCCTCCCCCATTTGTGGTGGATCCACGATCTCGGCGAAATATTTCAAATGAATTCGAGAAGTGCAGCATATGTGAGTCGTCATTAGCCAACCAGGTTTCAGTTAAACAAATAACATCAAGACCAAGACGTTTGGTTTCACAATATGTAGCTAAGTCCAAAGATTTTTTCCGGATACTTCGACAATTAGACAGCATGACAGATACGGATTTTATTGTTCTCTTCTGACCTTTCCGAGAGCTACCGTCTTCAGTGGGGCCAGGATTAGGATGTATGTCCCCCGAACTGAGTAAGATGTTAAACATAGCTGACGATGCTGAATAATAAAGTGTCGGTGCTTTAGAAAACTTGCGCCTTACCTTGGATCCACAACGTAAGTAAGGAACATAAATATTAGGAAACATAAATTCAGCTGCAGTAGTATAAACAAAGCTGTTACGTAACGACAGGTGTGGCTTTGGAATTCCAATGTAATGAGGCGCCATGGCGGGAAAAAAGATATGATTTCCAGGCTGAAAAACTGGCCACAATTCCTCGAAATGAACTGATATGTAATTATTTCGAACATTCTGGTCACATATATGAGTTGACATGCCATGACCATAAAACAGGATTAAAGCAAAAGTAACAAATAAACGACAATCGAAAGTAAAATTACCGCTAACCCTCGTCAAAGACATGGCTTAAATTAGCAAGAATAAAAAAAAAAATCACGGTATTAACATCAAAATGCGAATCAAAAATCACACGTATCCGAGTTAGGGTAAGAAACAATAATAGCGATTAGGATTGGCGAGTCAGCAAACAAGTAAAATACTGTAGGTAGGACTCGAGGTGTTTCCCTTGAACACACAATGCCGGGTGCAACAGATCTTCTCCGGCAAGTACAATCAATAATTTCACTAACAAGGTGGCCTAGAGAGCTCGCGTGAACACGTCCGTACTCGATCACGTCTCCGAGTATTTCTGGAGAGGCAAGTTCCATCCTGACGTCATTGTAGTCGCAAAGGTGACGGATGTTGTCGATGTCAGAATGTTTAGTTGTTGAAGTCAAATCCGCCGAATTTAATTACCGTGACAAATTGCAATTGCAGTATCAACTTATGCCATTGTTGGTAAGAAATGACAGTGCACATGGACTTTTGATCACTTACAGTATGGCAATTCTAATGAAAGGAGTTGTTGTACAAGAACAGCATAAAAAGACCCTGTCATTATCAGTAAAACCTTACTATTTCTGTGATGGTTTGTCTCAGAGTATCATAGAAATATGTAGTGATGTATTACCTAATATATATATATATAATATAATATAATTTATTTATTTGTACCACTATTTAATAGGCCCAGGGAACAGTTAAATTAACTGTTCCCTGATAGGCCTATATCGTTACAAACAATGGAGTATTTGGAATAAACAATTATGTTTGGGATTCAAACAATGGCTTGGAAAAAATCCTTTCTTTGAGATAGCAATAATTACTGCTTAGGTAATATTATCAATTAATGTGAAGCATGTGAATTATTATAGTTAATTATAATAATTGATAATAAATACTCCTCTGGATCTGGCCGAAAGTCCATGGTATTCACGGACACTGCAGTCAAACCTCTCAGTATCGTCCAAAAACCTGGGTACACTTTACAGAAAGAATGTTCACCATAATAAAAGCGATTTAACATTTAATTTAATTATTTTTATCAAACATATACAACTAAATCCCTTCTATTCGGATATTGCATAGGTCTATCTAGTTCAACGGTGAGATTTGGCGACATAAACGACAAAATCTGCCATCTTCGGCATATATAGGAAATTGTCAGTAGACTGTCGAATACCACAAGGCGCAAAATGACGCGCTTCTCTCTCAAGATATCTTACTAATGCCAGCTGCACATGGAACCTTGCTACCCAGCAATGGGAAGAAGAGAATTCCTTCTATTAGGATATTGCATTGACTTAGGAGGTTAAACGGTTAGATTTGGTGAAATAAACGACAGAATTCGCCATCTTTGTTATACATAGTAAATGGTAAGTGAACTGTCGAAAACCACGCTTCTTTTTCAAAATATACAACCGTTGCGAACCACGCACGGAGACTTGCTACCCAGCAATCGAAAGAAGAGAATTTCTTCTATTAGGATATTGCATTGGTTTTTTACCAGGTTCATCGATTAGATTTGGCAAAATAAACGACAAAATTTGCCATCTTCGCCATAAATATTAAATGGTCAATGGACTGTTGAAAACCACAAGGCGCAAAATGTCGCGCTTATCTCTCAAGAATTCTTACCAATACCAACGACGCAAGGAGCTTTTCTACACAGCAATCGAAAGAAGAGAAATCCTTCTATTAGGATATTGCATTGTTTCAACAGATTCATCGATCAGATTTGGCAAAATAAACGACAATACTTCCCATCTTCGGCATAAATAGTAAATGGTCAAAGGACTGTCGAAAACCACAAGGCGTAAAATGTCGCGCTTGTCTCTCAAAATATCTTACCAATGCCAGCCGCGCGTGGAGCCTTGCGACCCAGCTATCGAAAGAAGAGTATCCCTTCTATTAGGGTATTTCATTGGTTTAGCAGGTTTATCGCTCACATATTGCAAAAAAAAAACCCCGATAAGTTCGTTCCACATAGTAAATGTCAGTGGACTGTCGAAAAACACAAGACGCAAATCGTCGCCCATCTCTCTCAAGATATCTTACCAATGCCAGCTAGGCATGGAAACATGCTACCCAGCAATCGAAAGAAGAGAATGTAATATCCTTCTATTAGGATATTACATTGCTTTAGTAGCTTCAACGGTGTGATATGGCGAAAAAAACCGATAAATTTGTCAAGTTCGGTATATTACATATTTGAGTTTGATTTATATACAATTTTTGTTTTGTGCTGTTTTGTCCCTTGATTAAATATTATAATATATGTATATATGTTATATATAAAATACAATCAAGAAGCAAAATAGCACAAAACAAAAATTTAAGAGGACAATGAACACATTATATATATACTGTCTCTTATACACATCTAAGTGTTTAACTAAGTCCATGTTTCCTTTTACATTCATAGCAAAACTGAAATGGACTAAAAAACAATGTTTCCCCTACCCCGATCTTAATTCAATTATGGGGATGTTGTGTCTTTTAAAGCAAAATGTCACTATTTTTTTTATGTAAAAAACGGAGTTTTTCCCGCCAAAATGGATACCATCTTGGAATTTTCCATGATGACGTAATCATTTACGATCAATTTTTTTACGACAGTGTAGAGTAACTATTTAGCCAAGTTACTTCAACATTTCATATCCATAGCATGTGTAAAAGTGACTAAACCCATCAGTTTATTTCGCCTACCCCATCTTTATTAGCCGAAAATAGGGCTTTTTAGGTCAAAATTTCAATGTGATGTAAAAAAAATAGCCCAAGCCCTAGGAATGGGGATTTTTTTCTGAGACACTATATGGTATACTGATTCAGAAAAACAAAAAATAAATTTTCCTGCGCTTTTTTCCCACTAATTTTCTACTGCCCCCAGGTTATAAAGATTATTAGTAATGTTACTCAAGCCTTATTGTCAAATTAGTATTTATAGCTCTATGATATTTATTATTGTCATTATGTTGGGAACATTCCACATGTATACAGAGTATTGGCAAATATTAAATTATATATAGGCATATACATATTATGTATAAATTGTGTATACTTGTCTAATTCTGAGTATGTAATTACATGGCAAGCGTTGCAATCAGCAAAACCACCAGAATTGCACCGGCTACTTCCAAATAAAAACAATGTGTGAATTCAGTTGACAGCACTCCATTCAGGTTATTTAAATCTGCGGCTTACATTACACAGAAAAAAAAATGTTCAATAAAAAAAAAAAAAAATTTATTTTACTTATTTATTTTAATTCATTCATACAAATATTCATTCGTACAAATCTCTCACACGTACACTGACTTTCTGATTAAATTAATTAAAGACGAAATGAACCAACAAACAACGTATTACGATATCTTTTCTTATTTATTCAAGTATTTTTTATACCTACACCTATAATTTTATAAACTACTATCGTTGACTATCGAAGCGTACCTCATTTTCAACATGCACTTAAGTTGATGTTAAAATTCTTAGGGGCATGAATTTGCATTCCCAAATTATTTTTTTTTTTGCGTTTTCAAAATCACTCTAACAAAAAGTAAAGGAAATAGTAGCGAAAATATATTTTTCTTTATGGAAAAAGAAGGTAAAAATTCAAATTAATTCCCTGTTTCTTTACATCTTTTATATTTCATTAAATCTAGTAACAAATAATATATAGTGAAAAATTCTTAAGACAAGAAAAAAAAATTGTCTGATAGCCTGCATCTTGAATACTGTAATCTGTAGTTAAGCTGATGTGTATTTTGTAATGTCTCACATTATATAAGAACAAATAAAACTGTTACTGATATACAACGGTAATGGTTTATAAAAATAATGGTATACAGTAGGTTTTAATAATATCACAATAACTAGAAATTGCAAATTGCAAGTGAAGTACAACTGCATAAAATGTTCTTCGAACAAAATTATTTATGCGAGTCAAGTGAAAATAATGAATAATAAAAATATAACAAATAATATGAGCACGACCCATTGTCTATATTAGAACAGCGTTGTGTTTTGCTGCAGTGACATCTCTCTGCTTGCGACTCGCTGCTGCTGGCGAATCGATCTGCGCATGTGTATAAAATAGTATTTATTTCCGAAAACACTATGCCAGTCTACTCTACAACAAGCGTCGCCTAAATGTAATAATTAGCACGTTGAAATAGGCTAGTAAATAAGTTTAACTGGGTTCGTAAATAATATTTGCCTCAAAATATTGTGGCTGAGACATGAGCCGATTAAACGTAGAAATAGGAAACCTAGAAAACAACTGAAAAGCGGAGTTTCCTTCTTTCGTTCTGCCGGGTAAAATCAATTACTTTAGGCGACGTTTGTAGACTAACCTACTCGTACCAACGTCGGCATGTCGCGACGCTGGAGTACTATTCAGTACGGAAGCTTAAAGTGACCTTCCGCGTTTCCGTGTTTCCAAGATAATTATCATGGAAACATGGAATAAATACTTATTAAGACGTCTTTCCGAGATAATTTATCTCAGAAAGACGGATTTCCGAGATAATTTATCTTGGAAAGACAGAATTCCAAGATAATTTATCTTGGAAAGACGGAATTCCAAGATAATGTATCTTGTCTTGGAAAGACGTCTTTCCAAGATAATTAATCTTGGAATTCCGCCTTTCCAGTATAATTTATCTTGGAAAGACGGAATTCCAAGATAACGTATCTTGGAAAGACGGAAGTCCAAGATAAATTATCTTTGAAAGACGTCTTTCCAAGATATGTTATCTGGAGGCCTTGGTGGCGTTCTAAGCGTTCATGTACACTTAGATGACCATCTCATAAAATCCAGGATTTTCATTCATTATAGTAAACAAAAGTTGGATTGTGATATATGTCTTGCAGTATCAGTGTCATGAGAATATTACCAACCTGGAATTTTGATTTTGGGGTACACTTAGTAGGTACTTTGAGACTCATTGAAAGATAGGCCAGTATACAGCACTGCGTTTGTTTTACCGCCATATTACCGTAGCGGAAAAAACGATCGGTAAGACTCTTTTGTTTTCCGTAACGACGGGCTAGCTTGACCGTTGCGAAGTTTATGCTTCAATAAGCACAGTCAACACTGATTGTTTTGAAACCGCTGGTCGCTATGGCGACAGCTAACAATAGCAACAATCAAAACGTTAAACCAATATTCGTGAAAGATAATGATATAAGGAAAAAGGAAGATGAATTTCTAAAAGAAGAAGAGTTCTACTTTGCTCTAGATGAAATAATTAATTGCGACCACCTTATCGGAGCACAGAAAGTCAAGAACTTGTGGCGTATTTACATCGACGACCACGGTGAAAGAGTAAAAGCCATAACGGCGGGGCTCAACATTAAAGGAAAACACATTAATGTGCACGACACAAACCCTTATCTAAACGGAGGAGAAAACACAACCAGGATTTTGATAAAAGACATACCTCTGTCTGTAAGATGTGAGGAGATAACAGACGCACTGAAAAAGTTAGGATGTAAAATTCATGGTGACGTACAACACCTAAAATTCAGGATTAATGGCCAACTATCACGCTTTTTAAATGGAGACCGTGCCATCTTTGTGGAACCTTTTAAAGGAAGTCTGCCAAGATTCTTCAAAATAAACAACTTTACCGCAAGGCTCTTCCATAAAGACCAGACTGACGTAATCAAATGCTTTAATTGTGGACTATCTGGTCTTAAAGCAAATGATTGTTTAACAAAACTAGAAGGCATGAAGTGCCATACATGTAACAAAATAGGACACAAAGCAAGAGACTGCAGTGAATCGATAAAACTGAAGAACAAAGCACCCGCATCTACATATAACGAAGTCCACGATCTCGTGATTTGTGCAAGCGATAGTGATGACAATGTCATCACAGACAATGAAACCTGTCTCTTATACACATCTAGATGTGTATAAGAGACAGTTCAAAATCACTCTAACAAAAAGTAAAGGAAATAGTAGCGAAAATATATTTTTCTTTATGGAAAAAGAAGGTAAAAATTCAAATTAATTCCCTGTTTCTTTACATCTTTTATATTTCATTAAATCTAGTAACAAATAATATATAGTGAAAAATTCTTAAGACAAGAAAAAAAAATTGTCTGATAGCCTGCATCTTGAATACTGTAATCTGTAGTTAAGCTGATGTGTATTTTGTAATGTCTCACATTATATAAGAACAAATAAAACTGTTACTGATATACAACGGTAATGGTTTATAAAAATAATGGTATACAGTAGGTTTTAATAATATCACAATAACTAGAAATTGCAAATTGCAAGTGAAGTACAACTGCATAAAATGTTCTTCGAACAAAATTATTTATGCGAGTCAAGTGAAAATAATGAATAATAAAAATATAACAAATAATATGAGCACGACCCATTGTCTATATTAGAACAGCGTTGTG
>NW_022758724.1:60140-62795 GCF_011630105.1 Anneissia japonica
TTCCAAGATAACGTATCTTGGAATTCCGTCTTTCCAAGATAATTTATCTTGGAATTCCGTCTTTCCAAGATACGTTATCTTGGAATTCCGTCTTTCCAAGATACGTTATCTTGGAATTCCGTCTTTCTAAGATACTTATCTTGGAATTCCGTCTTTCCAAGATAAGTTATCTTGGAATTCCGTCTTTCCAAGATACGTTATCTTGGAATCCCGTCTTTCCAAAATACGTTGCTCGGAAAGACGTCTTTCCGAGATAAATTATCTCGGAAAGACGTCTTAATAAGTGTTTATTCCATGTTTCCAAGATAATTATCTTGGAAACACGGAAACTCGGAAGGTCACTTTAAGCTTCCGTAATTCAGCGTTTTTACTATTAATATAGTAAAAACGCTGAATAGTACTCCATCGTCGCGACATGCCGACGTTGGTACGAGTAGGTTAGTCTACAGACGTCGCCTAAAGTAATTGATTTTACCCGGCAGAACGAAAGAAGGAAACTTCGCTTTTCAGTTGTATTAGGCGGTTGTTTTTTGACAAACAATGACCTTTCAGAGGTAAAATTGCTGTCAAGAATATGAATTGGCTGCTTCGCAGCAATAGACTAGCAAACTGGTTACCGATATATTATAACAGTAGCGGTTTAGATAACTATAGGCTTTAATTATATAAATAATATCACAATAATTTCCCGCTGCACATTTATTTGGAAATCGTTACAAGTTTCCAAATCAAGTTTACATCTAAATTGGTGTAAACTAAAACACGGTGTTTGTGTTTCTTATCAGGAACACCATGTCTGCGTAATATGTGGTTTATTACTGCTGCTGCGGTGGGTTTTTCCTTTCTCCCATCACAAACAATTTGCAAGTGTAACCTAGTATATAGTGCCTTGATTTGATCAATGTCAAATCATTATTTTGCTTCTTCTTCTTTTAATATATATTATTAAAAACACTGATGAAGGCAGAAAATTGTTTGGCGGTAGCAGCACAGACAGCGACCACAGTGGACCCAAAACCATAACATCATAATTAGTTCAAAGATACATATCCTTCAAGTGAACAAAATGTTACAAATTCTCTATTCTATGCTGGTGCTCGTCATCGCCTGTTCAGCATCTGGACGAGTGTGCGCTTCAGTCGACGGCCATCACCAACCATTGATCCGAAGATGGCAAATATTGTCGTTTTATGGATAAGCAAATCATTATTTGTGGTGTGGAAACCTCCTCGTGGCATCGGACAATGGGAGTCTATGCCTGTCTGATGGGAATTCCCCACCTCCCAAGCTAATTTGGAATGGTGACGTCAACACACCAAATTCCAAGACTACTACAATCAAAATTAAAGGAAATGTTTACCTATTTAAATTTAATCTTTCTACACTACATTTTTCTTCATCATCATTATTATACTATTATGTTGTTACTTTATAATATTATTAATATAGTACTCTATATAATTATTCTTATGCGTTTCAAAAAAATTATAGTTTATAATTCACAATAATATTAGCGTTAGTACTGGTATTCTTACTATACTGATGTCATTATTATTATCATCATCATCATCTTCCTCATTGTCATCCCCATCCTCATTATAATCCCCATTATAAGGAATATGTTGATCATGAGGAGGAGAAGAAAGATGATTAGGGTGATGGTGAGGAAGAAGATGATGATCATTATGATTGATGATAATGGTTGTTGATGATAATGATTGTGATGATGGTGATGAGAATGATAGAAAATGATTGATGAGAATGATGATGATGATGATGAATGATGAGAATCATCCATCTCATCCTCATCTTCATTCTCGTCATCCTCCTCCTCATCATCATCCTCGTGATGATGATGGTGACTGATGATGAAGAGGATAATGATGAAAGTTATGATGGTAATGTTGATGATGATGACAGTAATCAGGAAGATGATGAGGATGACGATAATAATTAGGGTGATGGTAAGGATGATTATGATTATGGTGATGAAGATAAGAATGATGATGAGGAGGATGAGGATGATGCAGTTGATGAGGAGAAGGAAGATGATGAGGTAGATGATTGATGATGGATGATGATGAGGAGGAAAATGATGCTGATAAGGATGGTGAGGATAATGATGATAATAAGGAGAATTAGGATGATGAGTTTGATGATAATGTAGATAAGGATGATGATGATTATGATTGATTAGGATGATCGTGATAATGATGAGGATAATTGATAATAATGATGTTGATGAGGTTAATGATGAAGAATGAGAAACATCCCCTCCGCCCCTCATTCTCATTTTCATTCTTGTCGTTCTCCTCTTCATCATCATTTTCATGATGAGGATGATAATTGATAATGATGATTAATAAGGATGATGATGATGTGGTTGATGATGATGAGGAAAAGGATGATGATGGATGATGATGATAATGAAAACTATGATGATGAATGAGTGATGATGATAAGGAGGATAAGGATGAGGTTGATGATGATGAGGATAAGGATGATGATGGATGAGGATAATTAGTAGGTTGTGGTGATGGTAATGATGATAACGATGATTGTTGAGAATGGTGATGAGGGTTACAATGATGGATGAGGATCAATGCCATAGCCAGGATTTTCAAACGGTGTGGGACAATATCAGGGTGGACCCAC
>NW_022758724.1:63158-70262 GCF_011630105.1 Anneissia japonica
TATATGTGTGTGTGTGTGTGGGGGGGGGAGGCTGGGGGTGTGGGAGTGTGTGTGCATATGTTTTATTTTATTGTTGTATGTTATGTTTTGAAGTTGCTCTGATAACAATAAAGGTAAGTTTACATTATAAAAATGTTTTACCTCCAAAGTGGCAGCCATCTTGGAATTTTTTGTGATGACGTCATCATTCCGATTAGTTTTTTTTTTGCGAGAGTGAAGAGTAACTACTTAGCCAAGTCCAAGTTACATTTGATATATAGCATATGTATAAGTGACTAAAAACATACATTTATTTCCCCTACCCCATCTTAATTAGTCCAAAATAGGATATTTTATGTCAAAAATTAAAAGTGCTATAACAAAAGTTGCCCAAGCTCTAAGAATGGGGATTTTTTTTCCTGAGACACTATATGATATACTGATTCAGAAAAACCAAAAATAAATTTTCCTTTACTTTTTCCCGCTAATTTCCTACTGCACCCAGTCTACTATACAATATCCGAATAGAAGGGATTCTCTTCTTTCGATTCCTGGGTCGCAAGGCTCCATGCACTACTGGCATTGGTAAGACATCTTGAGAGAAATGAGCGTCATTTTGTGCCTTGTAGTATTTGACAGTCCAATGACCATTTACAATGTATACCGAACTTGACAAATTTATCGTTTTTTCCCGCCATATCACACAGTTGAGCCTACTAAAGCAATGCAATATCCTAATAGAAGGGATTCTCTTCTTTCCATTGCTGGGTAGCATGGTTCAATGCCTAGCTGGCATTGGTAAGATATCTTGAGAGAGAAGGGCGACGATTTGCGTCTTGTGTTTTTCGACAGTCCACTGACCATTTACTATGTGTAACGAACTTCACAAAATTATCGGGTATTTCTTGCAATATGTGAGCGATAAACCAATGCAATACCCTAATAGAAGTGATACTCTTCTTTCGATAGCTGGGTCGCAAGGCTCCATGCGCGGCTGGCATTGGTAAGATATCTTGAGAGATAAGCGCGACATTTTGCGCCTTGTGTTTTTCGACAGTCCTTTGACCATTTACAATTTATGTCGACGATAGCAAGTATTGTCGTTTATTTTGCCAAATCAGATCGATGAACCTTCTGAGACAATGTAATATCCTAATAGAAGGATTTCTCTTCTTTCGATTGCTGTGTAGAAAAGCTCCATGCGCCGTTGTCATTGGTAAGATATCTTGAGAGATAAGCGCGACATTTTGCGCCTTGTGGTTTTCAACAGTCCATTGACCATTTACTATTTATGCCGAAGATGACAAATTTTGTCGTTTATTTTGCCAAATCTAACCGATGAACCTGATACATCAATGCAATATCCTAATAGAAGAAATTCTCTTCTTTCGATTGCTGGGTAGCAAACCTAAATGTGCACCTGGCATTAGTAAGATATCTTGAGAGAGATGCGCGTCATTTGCGCCTTGTGGTATTTGACAGTCCACTGACAATTTCCTTTATATGCTGAAGATGGCAAATTTTGTCATTTATGTCGCCAAATCTCACCGTTGAACTTGATAGACCTATACAATATCCGAATAGAAGGGATTCTCTTCTTTCATTGCTGGTGGCAAGGCTCCATGCCACTATATTCATTGTATTTATAGACGAAGTGTTTCATTACACAAAGGGTGTTGAATATAATTCTCACAATTAAGTTTCGCGGGGCTTATTCGAGAGCGGCGCTTAGCGAAAAAAGTCACGTTTTAATCACCAAATTTTGGTAAATGCCAGTTTGGCCGACCGACAGCCAAAGGCACAGTGGCGATAGACAAATCGCCGACTTTTTTTTGTAACATTCGCGACACATGATTTTAAAAAAAACATTAAATAGGCCTAATAAATGCTTTTTAACTACTGTTAATGTGTTATGCTATGCATTAAAAACGCCATATTTATGAGAAAATAGCAGTTCAATTAACAGTCTTGCACTGGAAGGGACCAAAACAAAAAGTCCTTTTAATGATGTGGAAATGTGTGTGCACGTCTGAAAAAGGGGTTTAACTGATTGAATGAGGATAAAGTAACATTAACAACGTCCGCCGAAAACCAACACTTTTTCACACATAAACTAACAAAATAACTAGCCTCTTTCTCTTGATCTGATACTGCTGATCACCACTAACTCGTCCTATGTGACGATTTAAGTTCTAGTTTATTATTATTATTGTTATTATTATTATTAAATTTTGGATGCCTATTTCCATTTGCTTTCATAATCATTTTATTAATTATTATTATTATTATTATTATTATTATTATTATTATTATTATTATTATTATTATTATTATTATTATATTTGAATAAGGCCTGTTCATATATGTAAGACTATATATACAATATATATACCGTATACATTATTATTATTATTATTATTATTATTATTATTATTATTATTATTATTATTATTATTATTATTATTATTATTATTCAATTAACAGTCTTGCACTGGAAGGGACCAAAACAAAAAGTCCTTTTAATGATGTGGAATGTGTGTGCACGTCTGAAAAAGAGGTTGAACTGATTGAATAAGGTTAAAGTAACGTTAACAACCTCCGCCGAAAACCGACACTTTTTCACGCATAAACTAACAAAATAACTAGCCTCATTCTCTTGATCTGATAGTGCGGATCACCACTAACTAGTCCTATGTGACGATTTAAGTTCTAATTTATTATTAATATTATTATTATTATTGTTATTATTATTATTACATTTTGGATGTCTATTTCCATTTGCTTTCATAATCATTATTATTATTATTTATTATTATTATTATTATTATTATATTTGAATAAGGCCTGTTCATATATTATAATTATTATTATGTAAGTCTGTATATACAATATATGTACCGTATACATAACAATTATTATTATTATTATTATTATTATTATTATTACGATTGTTAATTATTATTATTATTATTATTTATTATTATTATTATTATTATTATTATTTTATAGCTACACATTACTTTTTATTAATTAGATGATTGAATTGGAATAAGTCGTATTTTAAGCTGAAATTTTTAAAACATGAATTATGTAGATTAAGTTATAGAAAATAATGTATATTAAGGCCATACTAATGTTATATATCAATGAAAACATTCACTATTATTGATTAAACAACAGGTTTTTAACGCGGCAGTGCCGTTAGAAAACTGCAGCTTTTTGGCACTGCGGCAGTGCCGATAGAAAGTAAGAACTCTTTTCACACTGCCGCCGATAGAAAATTATACTGCAACAGCTTATTTTGCACTATGGCAGTGCCGTTAGAAAACTGCAGCTTTTTGGCACTGTGGCAGTGCCGATAGAAAACCAGTGCCGATAGAAAACAGCAGCTTTTTTCCGCACTGCGGCAGTGCAAAATCGGCACTGCGGCAGTGCCGTATGTCGTTTCCGGCCATGTTAGAAATACTCTTTCCTGAAATTTTTCTCAATTTTCCCAACCAATGTGGGGCCGAGGTGGTTAACAACAGCCAGAAGTGTGTAAAGCAAGTCATAAGAGACAATGTTTTTAAGTTTTATTTTCTATGATAGGCATATAATCACCCAAATAAATTAATTAGATCTCAAATGTTGCTGAAGATTCCTTGATAAATGATCATGAAAAAATATATTAATGGCGATTTATTTGACTTAAGCCATAGGATAAAATGGTGATAATATGATTATGAATTTTACCATAGGCCTAAAGTTGTCATTTCCGGCCATCTAGAATTAATTTTTTTTCCATCAAATGTTCGTGTCTCCATTCGAACCATGGTGGAGAACGGTCAACCCTATCCCCCCATGGGCCACATCAATTTCGAATATCTGGATCCGTCACCGAGTTATAATTGATAATTATGTTATAATTACTGATAGTATTAGGGCTTATTTATGATGCGTGTATTGCAATTTTCACTTTTTACCCTCAAAACTGTCCTACAACGTCCAAAATGCCCAGACCTCCCAGAGGGTCATCGCTTCTTGGAATCCACCCCTTAGCGTGTGGGTGAAGGGCAGTAGCGTACGAAGAAGTCCCCAAGAACACAGCCCTGCGCATACCTCACAAGACGGCTCCCACCCTTTGAAATTCCTGGCTGCGTCCGGGCTGAATACAAGCCTTCAGATGATGACAGTGTTTAAAATAAAACAATTAAACAAATATATTTGCTTTCCTTTCAAAGACACCACTTAGTTTTAGTCATTTATTTTTCCCATATCTCATAAAAATGTTTTTTTTGTTTTTTTTTATAAATTTGCCCCCTTGAATATGTTCAAACACATGGTACATACCTCATGAATAGTTATTACACTTTTTGTCTTTGTTCCCTTTCCTCGATCGAACTTGGTGCATTCCTCTATGTACAGCACTACATTTATCATCTGTGAATATTGTTAAGTTATGTGGATGAAAAAAAATTTAATAGTGAATATAATTGACAACTGTTTGTAAATTAATTGTGGAGGTTTTGGTTAAATCAGTTTTATTAGGTTAGTTGGTCCCCATTCACATCAACATCATGATATTCTGTATTATTAGTTATGGTACATTAAATTTATAATTCTACGAATAAAAAACATCACCAGCACTTTTTTGAAAAGATTGTACATTGTTATGTGGGTCCAGTTCAAGCTGCCAAATATAATTTAATAATTTTTTTTAAATTCAGTACCTCTTGACATGGCTCCATTTTCAAAATAGTCTTTAAAACCTTTCCAGCTCTATCTTTCAAAACCTTCATTGGCAATTTTGTAAGCATACAAAACTCAGTAAGCACCTAAAAAAAACTCAGTAAGCACCTAAAAAAAAAAAAAAAATTCTCTTTTATCAAAATATCAGTCATCACTATTCTAAACATTTAAAAGTAGTTTTAAATCCCCAAAACATGGTGTTACGGTGGCTTAGTATATGATTTTTACTACCTGAATTTAGGCAGTGGATTAGCGTAGTGGCGAAAAAAGACCATAATTTAACAACAAACTTAGGCAACACTTGGATGTTTCAAACGAAAAAGAAAACCATTCAACTTACATACTCGCCCACTTTAAAACATAGGAACTTTTTTACAATAGGCTGCATTTCTCCATTTTTTATGGTTGAAATCCAACTTCTTCTTCCTGCCAAGCTTTCTTTCAACAGTAGATTTACATGCGAAGAATTCTGCCGTTCTTTCTCAAACTCTTTCTGAAGAGTGTTAACATGGTTTACAAAATCGTCATTTGATTGACTTGACTCTTGACTCTGCGATATGAATTCAAAGCGTTTCTTCTTTTTTCCACTGGAGTGGTACTTCTGTCACTCTTTCTTTTGCCAGACCAACGCAAATGGCGGATTTTTTGACTGAGGCACCTATTGAAGTATGACTGGTTATAAAAAAAAATAAACATACATGTATTAAGATATGAATAAAAAATTGTTAAACACCTTTTTAATTTTAAATTATGAACCAGTAACAGTAAATACATTATGTTGTTTAATCGTATAGAATATAAACTTTGGTCTTATAGTTGGAACACATATTGAAGCCACTAGAATACATAATTCTGTTTTTCTTTGTTCAATCAGGCAACATAAGAGAGGAAAGAATTAAGTACTGGTTCTAAAACACATGGTGTGATAGGATTTGGCATTATTTGTTATAGTATGTCAGTGTTATTAAGATTCACTCAGCCAAACATAAATTATTTTCGTTTCCTAGAGTCAATCGTAGAGGTGGAGGAGTTGTAGTTGTGACAAAACTGTCTCCAAATTGTTGTAAACTGAATGAGTTTACATCCTTTGAAGCTTGTGAAGCAGAGTTTACATTCCATAATAAAAAAGTGATTAATGTCACTATTTATAGACCACCACCCGCACCTACCTCTCTGTTTTTTGTGGAATTTTCCCAATTGGTTGAGCGTTTTTTACTTCTTCCCAACCTTATTATTGTTGGAGATCTGAACATCCACATGGATGATACCAGTAACCACCACACAAACCGTTTTGTAGAAATGCTTGAATCATTTAACCTTGTCTACACATGTTCATGACCATACTCTGGATCTTGTGATTACTAACAATCAGAACCTCATAAAAAATTGTCATGTACACCAGTACCACTTATCTGATCATTACATTGTTCACGCTCAACTTGATATAACCAAACAATTAAATTATAAGAAGAAGGTTTTATTCCGTAACTTTAAGAACATCGAAAATAATGTTTTTACAACCTTATTTTCTGTAGCATTTTCTGGCTTCGGCAACAATGTCAACAACCAAGATGTTAATTCTATGGTATTTGCATATAACAGAACCCTTAATTCAATTCAAAATGAAGTTGCACTTGAGAAAATGAAAGTTGCTACCACGAGACAAATGTCTCGATGGTACAACGATAATTGTAGTATTGAAAAAAGAAAGTGTCGCGTATTAGAGCGTAAATGGATCAAGTCTTGTGATTCTGTTGATAAAACAGCTTTCAAGAAGCAATGTGCAAAATATCACTCTGTTTTAACCAATACAAAAACTGCCTACTTTCAATCTCAAGTCGAGAAATGTGGAAGTGACCAACGGCTGTTGTTTTCTTTAATGAACAAACTTTGCTGTAAAAGTAAAGGAACTCTCTTACCGTCCACACCCTCTGATGTTGAATTAGCACAAGCATTTAACACATACTTTCACAATAAAATTAAAACTTTTAGAGCATCTCTACCAGTCATATCGGCTGACGCTTTCTCAGTGCCGGATGCTGACGGTTTTGAAATTAGTCACTTTACAGAACTAGAAGAAAATGAAATATTAAACATTGTAAAAACAGTTTCATCGAAGACATGCTCATTAGATCCTTTCCCTACAAAATATATTATCGAAAATATTACATTTTTCCTACCTGTGTTTTGTCAGATTGTTAATTTTCCTTTTCATCTGGCACTTTCCCTGATGACCTAAAAGTGGGGATCATCAGGCCAATGCTTAAGAAGCCTAACTTAAACCACAATTAACTTGCTAATTTTAGACCAGTTTCTAACACTCCTTTCCTCTCTAAACTCTCTATCTTAGCTTCCATGTCAACCACTGGTCTGAAGCCAAGAAAACCATTGAAGCAT
>NW_022758724.1:70755-71591 GCF_011630105.1 Anneissia japonica
AATGTCCTACCATCTTCCAAAGTCCGTAATATAGGGGTTGTTTTTGACCCTATAATGAAGATGGAAAAACACATATACACCGTTTGTAAATCGGTTTCATATCATCTGCGCAACATCAAGCATATTCAAAAGTTCCTAAGAAAAAATGCTCTTCTGAAGTTAGTTCATGCACTTATAACATCACGGCTAGATTATTGCAATGCAATTCTGTATGGTCTTCCTGCCTGTCGTTTAAATAGACTACAGCTATGCCTTAACACGGCAGCTCGTTTAGTCTCTGGAGTTTCCAGGCGTGAACATATTTCACCTGTTCTCCATCATCTACACTGGTTACCAATTGACAAGCGCATCACATTCAAGACTCTGCTCATTACGTACAAAGATCTGCACAACAAGACACCTGAATACATTTCTCAACTTCTAACGTCACGTTCTATAACTTGTAGTAGGTCTATGAGATCAACGACCAATAGATTCATACTATCCGTTCCAGCATCGCGACTCAAAACTTATGGTGATAGGGCTTTTTCTGTCGCTGCACCAAGACTTTGGAACGCCCTACCAGCCTCTATCCGTGAATCAACTTCCGTTCATACATTTAAGAAGAAACTTAAAACCCACCTTTTTTAAGTTTATCTTTTTACAATTTTTGTAGTTTAAGAATATTTAAGTGTTTTTTTTTGTTTGTTTGTTTTTTTTTTGTTTATTAAAGTCGCAAATCCCTTACTTGAGCCGGCGTCGCCACCTTAGCAGTGCACGGTAGTAGAGCCGAGGCTTATCCAAGGTGGAAGCTACCGGAGCCCAGCATACTGTCGCCGGAGTACCTGCGTGTACGC
>NW_022758724.1:71638-76817 GCF_011630105.1 Anneissia japonica
TTGCTGCTTGGTTTTTTCCATTCTTTGGTCTGCCTGTTTTTGAAGGCTTAATTTATCAATTATTTATTTATTTAATTATATATTTTCTATTTGTTATTTATTTACTTTATTCATTTATTTATATTTATTGAACTTATAATAAATCAAATAAAAAATATTCTGATTAATATAGGCTCTTTAATATAAGATATAATATAATTTAATTTCTTTTAAATTCTTGGTCCTACCTTTTTTCGGCGCCTTGAGACGATTTTATTGTGGAAGGCGCACTACAAATATCCCACCATTACCATTACCATTACCATTACCACTTACCCATGGGTCATTTCCCTCATGCTTTATGGAAGGGTTAGCAGCAAACAATCTTTTTCCAATTAATTTATAGTTTTCAGCAGATCCAAGATTGGGGTATTTTGTCATAAAGAAATGAGCACTTTCGTCAATTAGCTTGCTCCAAACAGATTTTGCTTGTCCAGAAGCCAATTTTTCTTTTACAAAACTACTAAATAGAGGTAGTTCAATCTCATTTGAATAGGAACAAAAAGCTGGAAGAAAAACAATACAGTAATCAATAAATTAAGTTTTATATAGATATTTTAGCATTTGGCACTATTCATCAATGAGATTAATTTTACACAAAATATTGATGCCAATTCTTATATGGAGCTCTAACATCACGCTTTAGTAAGCTTCAACTAATAAAACATAACTAACCTCGACTATAGTCTTCAATTGTTGGTGATATATCCTCTTCAGTGTCTAAAGTCTCACTACCACTACTACTACTACATGGTTCCATACGGCGTCCTATGTTCTGCTTACATGCCGATACTGGCTCCCATTTCTCTTCATTGGTAAGTAGCATCAGTGTCTCTGACTTCACAGCCATCAATACTTCATCTTCATCTACTACTGTCCCATCTTGTTCAAGAACAACATGGTAGACTTTCTTGTTCAGCTTGGTTCCACCTAAAGACAAATATATTTAAAATGGCCGACTGGGTATAGTTCAATAGTAAATACAAGTAAATACATATCGAGGTAGTAAACAAACAAGAATTTTTATACAGGGTACAAGAATTTATTTTAAAATAAACTTATACGGCCTCGTGGAAGAACACCCATTTGGGTGAACAAGTTTTTTGTCTGTTACAAAAATTAAGATGTTATTATCATTATTATTATAAAAAGTAAACTAAAATTACCTTTTTGTAAAATCTCTTGTATGTTTTCGCACACAACCATACTCTTATTTTGTCTGGTAGAATCCCACACTTTAAATACCGGCATTATGTACTTGGTTAATAACCCTATGTGGCAAAAGTAGTAAAGTGTTTTTCAATGTCATTATGGGTCATTAATTACAGTAATGTATATTAAAATTTGGTAAATTTGATAAATATGCAGGCCTACACACAAACATGAAATTGAAAAACAAAAATTTGCTAAAGTTGAAACAGTAAGAAAACAAATAAGAAGGAAAACTGATGTTTTCAAAATAAACCTAGCATTAAATAATTATATTGTATAGTTTTTGACATACTCTACAACATACATGTATAGATGCGCGCCAATTTGGTGAAAAAAATTTGAGCCTAGCGCGCGTAGCATGTAGGTGTTAAATATGAGAGTATTGGTTAATTACAGCACACTGTTTATTATATAAGTGGAAGTTCAAAGGCCATTTTGAACTCAGGCTGTGATATGTAACTACAGCTTGTTTGCCAGAAACTACCAATATATAACATAGTCCTTGTTCCTCAAAATGATCAACAGACATCACATCAACAACAAATAATTTCTCCTGATTAAAGACAATAATTTCAGTTAATTTTCCAAATATTGGTACTTCATTTTCATCATAATTCAGACGCAAACAACATCCTGGGCGAAATTTATGGCCGTGAATTTTCACACTGTCAGTCACAAACACAATTGTTGCCGGGTCTCTGAATGCATTTGAATTTGTTGCATCACACAATTTTTCAATTAGTTGTGGAAAATTTTCATGTAGTAATACTTCTGCTCCTTCATTAACTTCATCGCCTTCATACAAGCAGTTATTAATATTACTTGCCTGTGAGTGACACATAACCATTTGATGCTTGATAGCTACACTAAGTGGAAGATTTTTAAAGTTTTTCCATTTTTTTTATTTTGTATGAGTATGTTTCGCCTCAAAGCGCATACACCAATGATAACGAGCAGGACCATACTTTAGAATTTGAGATGGCATGTGAACACAGTGATGCATCTTCGGTGTGAAAGAAGCACGTGGATATTCTTCAATGTATACGCTATGATGAGTGTAAATCATTTGTTGCAATTGCCCAACAGTGTTACGATCAGCATATGGACTAACACAAAGAAGCATAATTTTAACTAAACAAAGAAAATTCAACCATTTCTTATTCCCATTTGAAATGCAAGGGCCAACAATGAAAGGTAGAATAAGAGAAAGGGTATGAATTGATGCTGCTGTCTGCTTGATTCTCTGTTCTCCATGGAAGTGAGTATAATCAAGGGCAACAACCTTTGTGTCAGTCTCCAAATAAGTATATGAAAAATTTGAAAGTTTACCATTAAGCCATTCCAATGTAAAGAACCTGTCCACATAAATGAACTGATACAGCATTAGTTTCAATTCAAGAGGGACCAAACCTTCAAGGAAAACATGCATCGGATCATGGACTAATGCAGAGCACAGTGGAAAGTCAATATCGAGCAAGCAACTACGACCATTAATGCCCCACATTTTGCTCCAGTATTTAAGAGCAGCAGACGAAAGATTTTCCATTTCACCACATCTTTTTTTATGTACCAGTTCATCTCCTAATGAGATTTCAGTTTCATCAAGATGCATTTTCATATCTTCCTTTGAAATGTTGCATGTCCGACATGGTTTCAGTGCAAACCCCACCCCCTCTTTAAACCCACCTAACCACTGTGCTGCAGGGTTATCACAGGGGCAAATCGCAAGGAAGCCTTCAATTGTTTGTTGTCTTCCATTTATGTTGATTTGTATACCATCATTTTCAAGGCATCTTATACCAGCCAAAAATCTTGTAACAACTTCTTACACCCCATATTGTCCTGTTTCAAATCTTGTGTTTTTGCAACAGCAAGCAAGTGAATACTAGTAAGACGGGAACAATATTCAGGGGGAAGATTTCCCAGGACCCAGTAAAACATGGACAATTTATGTTTCTTGACATGTACCCCAATGGGGTTTACAATTTCAATGTCATCGCAGTTTAAAACAATCTGAAGTGCTTGGGGGTTTCTTTGAAATATAGGATGGTTTTGGATAGCAATACCATCACAAATGTCGTACATCATGTTATCAGTACTCTGGTGTGGATTCACAACAAACTTTTGTACCTCAGGCAAATTTAAGAATCCTTGCAGACTTTGTAGAAATGGAATAAAGTAACCTACTCTATTTACACGTTTAATTTTTCCCTTTGTTCTGATATTTTTATGGCCAAGTGTCACACCAACTGGTTTTATATAACCAAACAGTTCTTTATATATTTGTAAGCGTTTATGACGACTTTGCATGTTATTAAAAACACCATCAAACCTTCGGATAATCACATTGTTGTCATTCTCTTGAAAGATTCTATCAACACCACCGTGTAAGTTATTTTGATCAAAAATAACATTTTTTAAAAGTAAAGAAGTTTCAGAAAGAACTGAATTTAATGCTACATTAGTAAGCCCATGTCGGGCCTCAAGAGATAAAGCATATTTGGCTATTTTTCTTTCAATATTTCTTTGATCATTAACTATAGGTTCTTCATCAATTACATTTTCATCTTCAGAATTATCACCAGAATTATCTGAAATGTTTTCATCAAATTCCTGTTGGTCTCTATCTTTATGTTTACGCCAGACATGAGTTCTAAATGCCCCCCAACTTTTAGTAGAGTAGTTGCATTGAAAAGCAGAACATGTCATAAAGTGTGGATCATTTTTGTGCAAGTGTACAACATGTTTCTCAAACCTGTGGTAAGTAGGTGACCTAAAAAAAACACATACTACATTGCCACATGATGGCATCTCCAAAAATACTACAATTTTTTAATGATGTTCTATAAAAACCTGAGAATAAAACGTGTTTTGATAATAAAAGCCAAATGGTAAAGCTGATTAATATTTGATAAAACAATATAATGCATACTCCAAGGGTTGTCTCTTATACACATCTAGATGTGTATAAGAGACAGGTGAAAGGGTATGAATTGATGCTGCTGTCTGCTTGATTCTCTCTAATTTCAAAATATTCAATCATAAATCATAATTTGCATTATTTTAATTCCTAGTATTAATTATACTTTATTATTTGAATAATAATTAATAGCTGTTTTAATTAGAGGATAAAAAAAAACATCTGTAGATATTCAGTATATGTCAAAATCCTTGATTGCTATACTAAATAGTTTATATCAGCAATTAGATCTTTCAAAGTATTAAAAATTTTAATAAAAAGGTAATGGCTGTTGCCTAATGTTAACAAACATTACAGCTGTCTCTTATACACATCTAGATGTGTATAAGAGACAGCATCATAGCGCATACACCAATGATTAAAAACAATAGTGAATTTGAGAAAAGGTCTCCAGTCAGTACCACACCTCTTCCCCACCTCATAACCTCCCAAAAAAATAATCGTGCTGTCAAGGTGGCCGAAAAAGATACAATCCCACTCCTTTGACCCTTCCCCTCTCAGCAAAATTAATAATAATACGAAAAAAAAAAACAGAGACCTACGGTACGTTAGGCCTAGCTAAGATAAAGTACACACTATTTTTGTACTGTTATTAAAATATCCCTAGGCCTATAGGCTTTGATCTAGGCCACATCTAGGCCTAAATGCCACTAGGCCTATGTAGACCACCCTGTGTGAGGACAAGTTACGACTTGGAACCTTAAACTAGGCCCTAGGGCATCACCAGAAAGCTAGCTCGGCCCCTCCCCTAGTTTCAGCCTAGAGTTTCTACATAATTTTTTTTAAATATTGTGATGACCAGGGATAAGTAAAAGTAGCCTAAGTTAGGCCTATGTATACCATTCATAACATTATTACATTATAAAGAAAATAAAATTCCACTTACTTATATAATTCTGTAAATTTTTGAAGTAGAATTACCAAACAGAACTCAGGTGGTTGTAGATA
>NW_022758724.1:76860-82565 GCF_011630105.1 Anneissia japonica
GACGTCAATAGTCGCGCGCCTTATTTCGGAATACTTTATCAGCTCTCCCATTGGTCAATGTGACTTGCCACTCGGGAGAAAGTGGAAAACATCTAAACAGCATGACATGTTTAGATGTTTAAATTAACATTGAAATATTATGTTCTTATATAAAAATATGTTGTCTTACATCTGGTTATCCTTACAAATACAACCATTGATACATCTGTTTGTGAAAATCTTTATAGGGCTACAAAATTTTGTCAATTAATCTGGAATAATATTTGAAAATAATAAACACCTACGAGTTAAACACTAAGTGTTCAGTTTTAAACATTGCATCCGTTTAAATCTGATATAGTGTTTATATTTTAAACACACCGTAACAATTGTAAACGCGTCAAGCGTCACAATTTTTTACAGTGTGAAGCGTCTGGATAATTTGGGTCTGCCAAAAATAGGGTGGCGCCCCTTGCGACCCCCTTTGGATCCGCTATCTGGTATTTTTTTAAGATGAGGTTGTATCAATTGACCTCGCAACAAAAATGTGTAGAAAATTTAGCAGAATCATCCAGCACTCAATGCATGGACGGACATCAATGTATCAAAATTGGATATTTTAACCGAACCTAGTTGACATTCATTCGTACAAATCTCTCACACATACATCGACTTCCTGATTAAATTAATTACCAACATACAACGTATTACAAAATCTTTTCTTATTTATTCAAGTATTTTTCACACATTCAGTGTTGATTTTTATTTCACAGACACAAAATATCTGTATCGTAACCAGACGCTTGCATTACAAAATACACATCAGCTTAACCACAGTATTCAAGATGCAGGAATCATGAATCATGATCTCCCTCTCTTTATTCGGAGTATGTTCTTTGTTATTCAAGATGCAGGCTTTCTTAAGAATTTTTCACTATTTTTTATTTGTTACTAGATTTAATGAAATATAAAAGATACAATGAAATGGGGAATGAATTTGTGTTTTTACCTTTTTTTTCCCTAAAGAAAAAAGAAATTTTTGTTACGATTTACTTTTTGTCAGAGCGATTTTGAAAATGGGAAAAAAAAAAGTCAATTTGGGAATGCAAATTCATGCCCCTAAGAATTTTAATGCAAACTGGTTACCGATATATTATAACAATAGAGGTTTAGATAACCGTAGGCTTTAATTGTATAAATAATATCACAATAACTTCCCGCTGCACATCTATTTACGATTCGTTACAAGTTTACCTAAATTGGTGTAACACAACACCACGAAATTCTTACGAGACAGCACTAGTCCGTGAATTTGTGAACAAGATCGGAGATCTAAAGATGCAATCTCTACCGTGCATCAATGGCGGCCTGCTGGATCTCAAAAGAGATTCTTTAATGAAATATTAAAATTTTAAAAGGTAGCTTGTATTCCACTATTTAACATTTAGCTAAACATTTAAGACCATGCCTATCGCCACATACGCGGAATGTCCTAGAGCCTGGTCCGTACTTTCTTGGACGAGAATGCCAAATATTATATACAAGAGCTGCCGCAAAGAAAGAAAAATAAATCAATCTACTGACAAAATGTGAGGGAAAGCTTTCACATGTACATCTAACTCATTATCTTCTGCTGATAACTTGGCTTTCTTTATTGGGTTACTCCTCGCTAGAGGCAACTGATTGGCTGGAAGGATAATGAAAGGGAAAAAGATCTTATTCACATTATCCTCTGCCAGCATCTGGTTGGCCTCAAATTTGGATTTGAGATCAGTGACCACTTCTGCCATTTTTTGGAGCGCTGCCTTATCTTTGCTCCCTAAACCAACAGTCGCCTGGAAAAGTTGAACTTCTGCAACTTTTCCTTTGCAAACAGTTAAATTCAAAAAGTCAAATCCTTTGAAATTTTGGACAAAGGACATCCTTATCATCACATCTGGTTCTTGCTGTGCATACGTGACCACATCCCTGGTAGTATGGACTTCATGTTTGTGATGGCTCACCTCCACAAAAGAGAGAGTGCTTCCTTTCACATACTTTAATCCAACCAAGAGAGTACATTCTTCTACAATTTGGCTATAAGCCAGGCAAGAATCGTGTATCAAAGTCTCAAACGCAAATCCCTTTTCAGTGTCTTGTTCCGTACGCATTCTCTTAATAGCCCGAAAAACTGATTTTGTATACATATTTTGTTTGTCGCTTCTATGAATCCTGTGGTACAATAACTCCATTCCCTCCATGAACTTAATAACATAATCATATTTGTCCTTGTCATGAAGGTAAAACTCAGAATTCCTGTCCATCATGTGGTTTTCTTTGGCTCGTACCTCGAGCATTGAAAAAAATAAGTTAAAGTCCACTTCATCTAGGTCCTTCAAATTAGCCAATGATGCTATATGGGCTATTCTACTTATAACTTCAGGATCATATCGTATGAAATGCTCTCCTTCTTTGGGAATATTGTCGGGAATGATTGACCTGATTTCTTCCCCCAGGGATGAGGCCAGAAACAGATCGGCATCATAGTTCATGAACAGGGATTCCCAGGTTGCGGTAACTCCTGATACTGCAAAATCTACCAGGTGTCCATATACCGTTGTATAATCTAATAAAAATCTAATCAGGTTGTACTCTCTCACTAAAGTATTTGTGAACGTTCACACGTGAAAGAGGCAGTTCCAATATTTGTAAATTAACATTTGGTAACTTGCAAAAGTCTGTAACCTCTGGTGCAAAGTACCCTGATGTGAACAGTACCACAGGATATTCATGATGCAACAATTTCCTTAGCCGATTTTAAAAATTATCCCAGTGTAGATTGCATTGGTCAATGATCAAAGGGCAGTCTGACATTTTAGACTCATTTAAAACCTCTCTCAAGTAATCCAATTTGCCCCTTTTACCTGACAAAGTGTGTAACACGCATTCCCCGTATTTCTGGCTCAATACCTATGCCAAACATTTAGCTAAACAGCTTTTCCCAGTTCCTGACACGCCACATGTAAAAGGAGAGTCTTTTTGCTTCGAAAACAAGAATCTACCAGTTCAAGCAGTTTGAACAAGCATTCAAGAAATGCAGGATAGAGGTTTATAGAATGATTGAAGTTTACAGAATGTGTTTTGGAAAGGCGAAAGATGAGCACAATATCATCTTCAAACTCTAATGTTTTCCTGTAAAAAAATAAAAGAAAAAAAAAACCGGATAACTGAAAAGTTACATATATTAAAATAATATATATAAGACTTGCCAGCACAAAACCGGCGCACAGTCGTATTTGCTACTTTTGAGATACAGGGCCTTCAATGCAATAATAATTACTCGGCGGTCTAAAAATCAAAATGTCCGTGAATTTCCATAGAATCAGTAGGCCTAACTACTACTTGAGAACCCAGCCCAGACGGCGACGAAACAGTTAGCTTCGCGCCACTTTGGCGCGGAATTTTTAGGTTCTTTAAGCGTCACGGTACCATGATGCTTTGGACTTCCCCGTGACGCTTGCAAGGTGGCCGTGACGCTTGATACCCTTTTGTGATTCTTTAAATGTCAGTCAATAAAATAAACTATGCTGTCGATCAAGGGCTCGGTGATCAGTGGAGTTGATTTTAGGATGATTTTTTTTGTGTGTGTGTGGGGGGGGGGAGTGAAGGCATGAGTAATTTTGTTTGTTGGGGAGTGGCCCTCATTCCACGCCCCCAAGCTAGGGAACTGACAGTGATGCTTGACCCTTAGCCTGGGGAGAACACTGGTTTTTAGGCACCTCTGACAAAAAATCAGCTGTCGAATGCTAGGCTCTAATTATTAACTTAAGGAGCGCAAAATTGCTCTCCTGGAAGCATGTTAAGGAGCGCGATCGCGCAGGCACTCCTTAAAAATGGACTGTTAACCTACGAAATTTCTATTAACAAGTAACTAGACCTGTGCCAGGGCTGTAGTTTATATTGTTTACTAATATATATAAATATTTGTGGTAGACGTATGTGGATCATTGTAAATATGTGTGTAGGATAGAAAGTGGCAAACATGTCCCATACTTCTCCATGCACTTCCAGATGCATTGTAATAGGTAGCCCATCTTTTCTTTTTTGAGGGGGACATATCACCCTCTTGGTGCTGATGCCACTCTAGAAGTTTTAAGGGCAGATATACAGTATATCAGTAAGCTGAAGCATTGGGTGAAAGATCAACTGCAGCCCCCTCTTTAAAGAAAGGTACCCATTTTCTGGTAACCGAGAACAACCCTAATACATACTTACTGTGCATTTGCGTTCTCTTCTTTGGTCCACTTTCTCTTAGCCTGAAAAATGTAGGACTTTTCAAATACTACATTTGTATCCAAAACATACATATTTACAGTATCAATCACAAATCTGAAAAATATAGGAAAAAATTAGAGCCCTGCAGCTAACGTTCCATAATTTCAGCTATCAAGAGTGGGCACTGTGGATACAGATCATTTAGGTCGCGCCTCATATTAGTCGCGCCTAAGTCCAGGTATATAAAGTATACGAAACTGGACGGTCACTCATGTTTCACTTTATAAACCTTCTGACGCCTGGATTTGGAGTCTAGTATATTATTTCATATTATCTTGAGGAGCCTTTGTTCTTCGTCTAGAGTGCACTCTCTAAGCGTTTATCACGGTGTCGACAGTTTATCATTATTATTATGATAATAATAATAATAATAATAATAATAATAATAATAATATTTTTAATTAGTAACATTAGTTCCTAGAACAAAATTAATGATGTTGACGGTAATAACCGATATGATCATGTTAAGAATCATAAGAACAATTATAACATAATAATAATAATGTAATAATGAAATATAAATAAAGACAAAATTACTAAACAATAATGTTAGCAGGGAGATGTAACATTTTTTTAATTTTTTACATCTCCGTGATGATAGTAGTAGTAGTAATAATAATAAATAAATAATAATAATAATAACTGTCTCTTATACACATCTAGATGTGTATAAGAGACAGGTAATTAATAGAGATAAGAAGAGATCGGCAAAACCTGGTTGAAAATTGTAAAATTTGGTAAATGGTGAAGTTTCCTCATGTCAAGGTGTCATTAAAAATCACAAGATCTTGGAATAAATCCCAAGCAGTGGTCACAGTGACTCCATGCTTATTCTCCATATATTGTACTACATCAAGATAGAGGACAGTATATGCCTTAGTGGCATTATCATGAAAATCACGATTTATTTTTTAAGGCTGTATTTACGTGAAGAGGAAAATTTTTAGTTTCGTCTACCAAAACCACTCATGGTTTAATAGAATGCTTATAATTAAAGACCGGCACTAACTAACTATAATGTGTTCTTTACATTTCTCTTTAGAGGGAAATTAAGAAATGATACCTTAAACGGTTTGGAATGGATGTGCAGTTACTGCATGCTGCTATTAATTCATAAGGGATTTCTTTGAAATCTAAACATCAATTCCTGTTCTAAGCAACTTTCCATTAAAATATTACTAACATCACCACAGACATTATACACAGAACATACACAAAATATCTTATGATGTGCATTAGCAAATTTTATATTTAAGCCCTATAACAAAAATTTATTATAGAAAAAATGGCATCTAACATCACTATTTACGGTATTTTATGGAGGTCATTAATGGGAGGTAAAATGTTCATTTAGGTTTGAAGGGTGGGGGAGTGAGGGAAAAATGTGCTGGGGGAATGACCCGAAGTGGGCG
>NW_022758724.1:88289-97499 GCF_011630105.1 Anneissia japonica
ATTGTAGATTTTCCTTCTGGTCGGTTGAAAACCTATGGTGATAAATCCTTCTCTGTTGCTGCATCAAAGTTGTGGAATAAATTCTCTAAATTTGTAAGGTGTTTTCTACCTCTTGTCTTTCTAAATCCTGGCTAAAATCACATTTTTTTTCTCACAATTCTAATCTGTTTTGTTTTTGTTTTTAGTCTGTTTGCTTTCGTTAATTCTTGTCTTTGACACCGGATATAAAGGCCTATAGAGATATTGTGTAGTATGCACTATATAAATGCAGGACCATGACCAAGGTGCGCGAATATAATGTGTGCGCGCGTCACACAGAGGTTACAGAACGTTAAAAATATGTGTTTTCTTTTTACCAACGTATCCCTGCTGGTACGACACGTCTCTCAACGTTTGTATATTTCGTTATACCTCGTACAACGAACGATTTCGGAGGTTTTACATTCAATTGCTATACCTTTAAACTTTGAAATAATCATCCAATTGAATCTTATCTTATATCTTAATCATTTTATACGTGCACTCAATAGAGGTACTTGTTTGTCCCACTGTCCCTTTTCTGTACTGTACGTTCTTTTTTGTGCTTAATTGTTATAATAGAGGTTTTAATAACAGCAAGGGAAAGGCGCTATAAAAATACCAATTACTCTATCAGTATACCTACCGGTAAATAAATTTCAAAGCTCTTAACAATAAAATACTATGTCCCGTACTTATGTGAATAAGCGTCCCGTTTGAATAAGCACCTCTCTCGTGAACTATCTTAACCCGCCCCGTTTGAATAAGTGTCCCTCCTAATTTGATTAGGCGCCACCTCGATGTTTATTTATTTATTTAAAGCAACATCATGTGATTCTATTTTAGTAAGCCTATGTCTTTATCGTGATGTAAATTTATATTTCCTTCTTTGTCAATTTCAAAATGAGGATATTTTTTTCCTGAACAGATGAGCACCCATGGACAGTGTTTGCAACTTTCCTCGTCTTTGTCTAGCCCTACTTCTGTTTCTTTTATTTATTTTACTTCTCTTTAGCATGTTATCATCTGAGTTTACAAGAAGCGTCAGCCCGGTAATGATCCTGCTCGTCTCAATCGGCAGATGGCCAACAAGCTTTGACATCAGCACTAATTTCATCTGTGGTTCTGTTCAAGCTCATAGCATTCTCGTAATGCCTAGTCCTAGGCCTAATCTTTGTTCATTCAAAAAGAGCCCCTTGAATTTTCCAAGTTCCTATAAAAACCCCCAATATTCATATATTTTCTATGGATATAGTCAAACACAGTGCTAAATAGTTTTATACCACAAGTGTTTTTAATGTTTTTGTGATTTTGTTACCTATTCTTTAACATGTTTGATTCTAGCCTAAATGGATATAGTCAAGCACAGTGCTAAACTGTTTTATACAACAATTATTTTGTTTTAAAGTTTATACCACAACTGCTTTTAATATATTTTTTTTTGTCATTTTGTTACTCATTCTTTAACATGCTTGACTCCAGCTAGACTTGCCACAAGTCTCTAATTTATGGATTTTTCGTAGAACATTAGCGCATTTCGGAAAGCGCCACCAGCGTCAGTTTATGTTGAGAAATTTTTTGATGAGAATTAGAGACTTGTAAAAGAGTGAGTCAAATCGAATGCAGACCGCTGGCCGTGACAAGCATGACGTAATTTTTAGGATGCCTTATTTGGCAATAGGGTGAATGTTATGACGGAAGGTCAACCAATCAAACGGTTCTCGTTTTGGTGCCACGAATGTAGAGAGAAGTCGGGAAGTTGGGACATTGTACCGCACGTGCAGGTGTGTGGAATATCGTGGTACATTGTTAATGGAGAAAAAGAAAACACCAACCAAAACGCCAAAAAAGCTGTATTTCAGAGAATTTTTTGTTCTGCGCACAAGATCGAGTGCGTGGAAAAGCTGCAGTCTAGAAAGTATTTGGTTTGCGAACCGCCTTATACGAAAGCTTAAAGTGACCTTCCGCGTTTCCGAGTTTCCAAGATAATTATCATGGAAACATGGAATAAATACTTATTAAGACGTCTTTCCGATATAATTTATCTCGGAAAGACGGATTTACCAGATAATTTATCTTGGAAACACGGAATTCCAAGATAATTTATCTTGGAAACACGGAATTACAAGAAAATATATCTTGGAAAGACGTCTTTCCAAGATAATTTATCTTGGAATTCCGTCTTTCCAGTATAATTTATCTTGGAAAGACGTCTTTCCAAGATAACGTATCTTGGAAAGACGGAAGTCCAAGATAAATTATCTTGGAAAGACGTCTTTCCAAGATATGTTATCTTGGAAAGACGCAATTCCAAGATAACATCGAGGAGACGAAATTCAAAATTCAAAGATAGCCTGAAAGCTGTAGTAATTATAAGGAAAGTTGAGCTACCTGTAACTTACCAATGAATAGGCCTATATTCAATTTGTTCAAGTTCAAAGTTGTGAGTGAATATTGTTGTATTTCATTGTGTGTTGTTCTGTATTTTCACGCATTGTTCTGTATGTACGCATCAACATCTGCTTATTAAAAAGCATGAAAAATAGGCCTACGTTAATTTTTAATGTATAAAAATTAATTTCGTTTTTTTAAAACTTATTGTTGTTATTAGCTGTGGTACCGAGACCTCTGACGATTAGTGCCCAAATTTGTTTACAAAAACGTAATGCAATAATAGCATATTGACTACTATTGTATATTTTCGGAAAATATTTCAGCCGCTCCAAATCTCTTTCCTATCCTTCCTTCTTCCTTTATTCTTTCACAATTTTGCGTTTTAATCATATTTTTCATAATTTTATACACTCACATATAGTAAATTGTTTAGGCCTAGACTAGGCTATACCTCGGCTTGGCTATTACTATATTATTTAAATATACAATTTTGATATAATAAGATTATTTTAACATTGGAAATTTAAATGTAAATATAATGACGTTAACGAATAAATAACAATAATTAAAACGTGTACATAGTATCACTACTACAATAATAAGATTAATATTTTTCAATTTTATAATCAATTTTATATAGCCGGAGTTAGTATTGACCTAGGCTACTATGGCTAACGACAGGTACGCTTTCTCCAATAAAGGCCTTTTCTATGAATGGATTGACCTGTACGAAACACGAACTCATTACCGTTACACGAACTCAGTACCGTTACGATTTTAATCGTGCAGGAAATATCCTCAAAATGTATCTTGGAAAGACGTCTTTCCAAGATAACGTATCTTGGAATTCCGTCTTTCCAAGATAATTTATCTTGGAATTCCGTCTTTCCAAGATACGTTATCTTGGAATTCCGTCTTTCCAAGATAATTTATCTTGGAATTCCGTCTTTCCAAGATACGTCATCTTGGAATTCCGTCTTTCCAAAATACGTTATCTCGGAAAGACGTCTTTCCGAGATAAATTATCTCGGAAAGACGGCTTAATAAGTGTTTATTCCATGTTTCCAAGATAATTATCTTGGAAACTCGGAAGGTCACTTTAAGCTTCCGTAGCCTTAGGTTCACGCGAGGCTCAGTATTTTAAAGACTAGAACATTTATCAGCCCACCACTAGGCCTAGGCCGACAGAAAAGCTGTCATGCTCTCGCAACTGCGACACAAAATTGAAGACAATGTATACCTGGATAAGCTATGGGAGTTGTCGCGGGTACGTTCACGTATTTTTAAAAACAAGTGAATGTCACCAAAAAGAGGAGCAGCCCGTCTGTATTCCAAAGAGCAAAGAGAAATTTGAATTAACCACCTACAGCTGGTGTAGTGGACGGGACGAGCTGGGCCTATGAGATTCGTCTCTAGATAAAATGATGATGGTACCAACGAGGCCAGAACTAATGTAAAGATGCGTCAGTCTTTAAATTACTTATTAGAATTCTGTGTTTATCTTTCATTTATTGTTAAATTAAATGAAAATGAATGACAGTAAGATAAAATGTAAACCATAAAACTACTTTTTTAGGAGGGCTATAGTTTGTTAAAACAAATGAATTTACCAATATCAGATACCATTTTTTTTTAGTAATTTTAAAAATACACCTTGAACTTAATATAAATATCAAATAAACAGCCCCCATCACCCCTTCTGTCTGGCTCTGTTGTGAGTGATTGTGAATGCACTTGTTATTGTTCCTGCTTGATAAGTACTTGTACTTATTCTTCAGTTTTCAATCAGTTGATGGAATTTATATTTTCCCAAATATTCACAAAATGTCGCAGCCCTATTTTTATCTAGAGGAGGTACACTAATTTTAACCATACGTTGCGTAAATTATGGGAAGCTGTCTCTTATACACATCTAGATGTGTATAAGAGACAGCTTTACATGGATCTCTGACATTAAATAATTTATCAATACTATAATACATAACTATTTTTAATCATAAAATAATGATAAGGTCTATGTTAAATGTGCCATGGTTATGGAAAGTAGTCATGCCTATATGAAAATTTGGTTAGGGCATAGTTGGACAAACTATATATAATTTTAAAAAAAATGATATATTATTTATAATTATAAAATGCCATTATCTTTATTTTACAGGTTTATCTCATACAGTTTTTATCATATACAGTACTGATGTTTGCAGAATTGTTGATAATTTTGTGATTAAAATTGATATACTGTTGTTTAGATCTATTTATTTAATTGTTTTGCAGGAATGGATATTCTGTGAATAGTCCAGCCGGATGATCCCCACTGACTTCCGTCAAGTTATGAAACTTGAGCCACTTAGCATCTGATGGAGAAGCACAAATTCCTGTATACCAAACTCAGTGTCATTTCCGATATTAATTGTACTGAAATATGTTTATGATAATGAACAATTAAATACAGTATGATCCTTCCTGTATTCTTTTGCATTGACATTAAATTGACTGGTAATTAATATAGTAAATTGTTTGTTAATTAGTAAAATTTTTTTTTCCCTGAAGCAGTTGATAATATATATGGTAAAACACTGAAAGATCAACAAATAAAGTTTGAAATGTAAAATCACTGTGGTTTGGATCATTTTTTGAGTTTCGTACAATGACAGTTACAATGTATTTTAATCCAAATACACGCAACTAAATTGTTTTCTCATTACTTGCAATGTAGCCTCTTTATTTTTACAAATTAAACAGAATGATTATATTTTTTGAAAAATAAATCTGATAGCTATGGAGATCAGAACAATTAAAAGAATTGCACATTTTCTCCTTTTTGTCTATTTGTTTTATTTATGGCCCAATAGAATGCTATAAATATTGTTTGTTGATTTGGAGTTGCATATTACTCACTGTAACTTAGAAATAATACCAAAAAAAATGTTATACTAAGGGGTGAAATGTGTTGTGATTAATTTAAGAATGGATGTCATGTAATTAAATCAATTAGGCCTCCTTTTTGGCCAACATACTGTACAATGAACAATAAATTAAACCTTTCTCATTAAACAATAATTTCTTACTCAGCTTCTCATCAAATGTTAATTAAAAACAAAAAAAATTGATATATTTATTCATTGTTTAAATTTCGGAAATACAGCTTTATGCAAAGGATGCAATTGTCCATAGATACGATGATATTCACCCATTCGTCGTACGTAGCAAATTGAGGTTCCTAGATCTTGGCCAGTTTGAAAAATTAAATATTTATACAGTATTATTATTATTTAATGCTATATTAACTACAACAATTACATTACTGTATGTCAAAACTAATATGTAGGCCTATTTCAAATAGATGTCTGCAAACCCGATGTGAATATTGACTATTGTGCTCTCTCTAGGCTAGGCCTAAACCTGAATGTGCTGAACTCGGCGAGAAAGCATGAGCTTGGCTGTATCATATCGATAATAATACTGTATTTATTAACTGGCGTGAAGTTGGTTACTTTCCATGCAGCACACTTCTGTTGTGAAGGTGCGTTTAAATATTACCTCCATGGTTGGACGAATTGTGATAGGGGCCTAGCAATCCTCGCGGTGCACAAGCTGAGCTGACCTGCACCTGAATCCTCCTTATCATTAGCTATTTAATTTATGCGACGGTAATTAGCCAATCGGAAATCAAAGTTGTTAAATACGTCAGACACCACGAAATCGTGGACCTGTGGTGCCTGCACTCGAAATCCTCACTGTTTCCCCAGTCCCTAATCCCAGAAAAAGTATACTATGGAACGCCATGCAAATAAGTAATATGGAACGCCATTTGTGCCAAAATCAATTTATTCTTAAGCATTTCAACTGATTAAGACAAGATTAGGGACTGGAACCCAGTCTAGACTCCAGCCAAAATGGATATAGTCAAACACTAAACTGCTTTCTACCACATACTACGAAAGCCCATTAGTGCTTATAGAGTATATGTTCAGTAATTTAATTCGTTATTACGGATTACTAATCCGTAATTACGAATTAGATAATTCGTTATTACGGATTAGTAATCCGTAATTACAAATTACTAATTTGTTATTACGGATTACTGAACATATACTTTATTGGCACTAATGGGCTTTCGTACTAAACTGATTTTTACCACAATTGGTTTTTTTTTTGGAAGGCTCTAGCCAAAATGGATATAGTCAAACACAGTGCTAAACTGCTTTCTACTACAATTTTTTATTTTTTTATTTTGGGAGAGGGGAGGGAGATTTTGTTACTCATTCTTTAACATGGTTGACTCTAGCCAAAATGGATATAGTCAAACACAGTGCTAAACTGCTTTCTACCACAATTTTTTTGGGGGGAAGAGGGGAGGGGGGATTTTGTTACTCATTCTTTAACATGCTTGACTCTAGCCAAAATGAATATAGTCAAACACAGTGCTAAACTGCTTTTAACCACAATTTTTTTTTTTTGGTTGTGTGGGGGGGGGATGTGTGGATTTTGTTACTCTTTCTTTAACATGCTTGACTCTTGCCAAAATGGATATAGTCAAACATAGTGCTAAACTGCTTTTTACCACAATTTTTTTTTTATTTGAGAGAGGGGAGGGAGATTTTGTTACTCATTCTTTAACATGCTTGACTCTAGCCAAAATGGATATAGTCGAACACAGTGCTAAACTGATTTTTACCACAGTTGTTTTTTTTTTGTGGGGGGGGGGGGGGGGGGGGTTGTGTTGCTCATTCTTTAACATGCTTTACTCTAGCCAAATTGGATATAGTCAAGCACAGTGCTAAGTCCTTTAGACCACAATTGTTTTTCTTTTTTTTTTTTGTGTGATTTTGTTATTCATTCTTTAACATGCTTTACTGTAGCCAAAATTGATATAGTCAAGCACAGTGCTAAACTGTTTTATATGACATTTTTTTTTCTTGTTTTTTTTTGTTGTGATTCTGTTACTCAAACTGTAACCAGGGGTGAGAAAAATCACAATTCGTCGGGGAGACAAAAAAAATTATATGTATTTTTTACATATTATTAGACTCTGAAATCGATAAATAAGCCTTTTGAAACCCCTAAATTGTCAAAATTTTATGGGGCTTCTCCCCCAGGACCACTTTCGGAACCTTTTAATCGAAGCTCGACCACGCCCACTTTGCTTTTGTCGGGGAAATCTGAATCGGTTAATTGTACGTTTTTCTTTTTAATTTCCGATTTTTTATTTCAATCTAGATTGTTCCATTATTGGTATTTCATTACTTTAATTACATTATGTGAAACATGGAATTTGGTACAATGGAACTTGTTATATTGTTTGTGGTTTCATTAACAACATAGGCCTACAGTATTTATATACTTAATTACTTACAAAATATATTTTATCGGTTTTAATTGACGGTATTTTTTTTTCGTTTTGCTACCTTCCTACAGTACTGCATAAAAAATACAGCAAATAAAATGAAAAGAAACAAATTAGTATGTCTCTTATTGATTTCTTTATATTATATTATAAAAATATCTTTTATATCGTTTGTGTTTTCATTAACAACATACTTATACATAATACACCCATACTCTTATTATACGTTAACTATTTTGTTGTGTTTTCATTAACATATTATTTATGAAAATCAAACTTCTTATATTGTTTGTGGTTTCATTAACAACATAGGCCTAAAGTACTCATACTTAATTACTTACAAAATATATTTTATCGGTTTTAATTGACGGTATTTTTTTTTTTCGTTTTGCTATCTTCCTACAGTACTGCATAAAAAATACAGCAAATAAAATGAAAAGAAATAAATTAGTATGTCCCTTATATTGATTTCTTTATATTATATTATAAAAATATTTTTATCATATCGTTTGTGTTTCCATTAACAACATACTTATACATAATACACACATACTCAAAGGTCCACTGATTAATCTCAGATAAGATAGTATAATACATACTCCAAGTATTGAAATACTATACGTGAATTAATTCAATATTTCGACATTAATTATGTCATCATCAGGAATGAAGTAATTATCCATATTAGCGAGCTTTTATGCACAAGTACCAAAAGTGTCTAACCAATCAAACCATTACCTCTAGTAGGTGACACAGTTAAGAATAAACTAAAGATCAAAGCATTCCTACTCTACTGATCAAAGATACCTAAGAAAAATATGTTAAGGAAACTACTTAGAGATTGTTGCACTAAGACTGTATTTACGTGTAATAATGAATTTTATAAACAAACTGATGGTGTTTCGATGGGTTCTCCCCTTGGTCCAGTTTTAGCCAATATTTTAATGACTGAACTAGAAGAGTCTATGTTCCTAAGCTTATAGAATCAGGTGTTATTAGGTTTTATACGCGCTTTGTTGACCACACACTAGTACTAGCTAAACCTAATGATTTTCACCACATTCTCCGCCACTTTAATGCTTTCCATAGACAGATAAATTTTACCTTTGAATCAGTTGAAAACAGTGACTTAGTACACTTTCTGGATTTACAATTTGACAACAGTGTAGGAAAATAAAACAAAACCAAAATAACAAATAAGTATGATAAACGATTCATAGCAATAGGCGTATTTCATAAAATTACGAGCATTCCACATTTTACGTACAAGCAAATTAAGTATACTGGCAGAATATGGAAACACAAATAGAACGAACACACACACACATACACATATATATACTTATATATCTACATATATACATACTTATATATATATACATATATACACATACTTACATATATACTTATATAGGCCTATATATATATACATACATATATGCATTATAATA
>NW_022758724.1:98132-99551 GCF_011630105.1 Anneissia japonica
AAATCTCATTGCAGAATCCAGGAGGTCAAAAGGTCATCAACAGATAAACGTCTACAGAACAACCAACTTCTGAGAGAACGTCGCTGTCTGATTTTTAAAAATACATTGATGTTACCATGTTAATACCAATAGGTCGTTTAAAATGACATATAATATTTGATTAAGCTGTACGAGTAATGAAAAGTGTTTTTTAACTTGAGTTACATATTATGACAATTTTAATTTTTTAGTTAGGCCTGGGTTTTGCATAATTTCCTAGGCTTACAAGTAGGCCTACTAAAAACGCTTTCTGGGAAAAGCACAAAGAGTAAGGAAAAGCGCGTTTTTCTTCATCACTGATCAAATGAAACAGAATGACAGTTATTTTCAAATCAAGAGAAGAGCTGAGAATAGGCAGCTCTAAAATACTGGATGCCATAAGACCNAATACTGGATGCCATAAGACCTGCCAAAATGGCAGAGCACCAAATGAATGTAAAAATGAGCTAGTTATTAATATTAGGCATAGTAATCGGCAGGTTCTTGATTACAAGGCTAGACCAAGTTATTATGTAATGACGAAATGATAATAATAATAATTATTATTATTATTATTATTACCTGTACGTTAAGGGGAACTTAGACAAAGGGGAAATAACACAAAAGATATTCCCCTTTGGCTAGTTTATTATTTATAGGCCTTGAAATAGTATCTGTAGGTACTTCATTACAAGTAGGCCAAGGTAATTAATGCTGAAATTATTATTATTATTATTAATTAATTATTATTATTACCTGTACCTTAAGGGGAACTTAGACAATGGAGGAATTAGAGGACAATTAAAAAAACGACGTTAAGGGGAAATAACACAAAAGATATTCCCCTTGGGCGATTATTATTTATAGGCCTAGTAAATAGTACAGTATCTGTAGGTTCTTCATTACAAGGCTTATGCCAAAGGTAATTAATGCTGAAATTATTTTTATTATTATTATTATTATTATTATTATTATTATTATTATTATTATTATTATTATTATTATTATTTAACATTAATTACATTACAATGATAGTTTGGACAAGTTCAATAACGCCGGAATGATATATTATTTATTTAATATTTCTCTTATGCGCTCTATTTTTCATTTCATGCTTCAATTTTTCCCCCAAAATTTCAGTCCATGTCAGTATATGTGAAGCGTGACTGTTGTGTCAGCCTATGACCCTAGGCCTAGTTTAAGGAGGGGCCTAGGTAAGACCTCAGCCTGTAGTTAGGCCTATATAGTTTCTCTACTAGCCTTTGGTATAACTGTACCTATCTACACTTTATAACAGGAGGTACTAGCTGTTGTTGTTGTAGATAATATACTAACATTTAATAACATCCAAGAAGGTCACAGTTAGTTACACAGTGACGTACATCACATAAGTCCGTGAAA
>NW_022758724.1:99608-108417 GCF_011630105.1 Anneissia japonica
TAAAACTCGAGCGTCACGACATTGCGAAGTGTCTGCTCTTGTTCCTCGTATCGTACTCACTCGAGTCAATCCGAGATGGCCCGAGTGAAGTTTCATACAAATGTTTCGTACGGAAAAAAAAATCGCCCGCCGTACACCGCGCGACTTTACCCTGGGTATCAATCCTGTGAACAGCAGAACAGGAACCATCTCAGATCCATGGCAACAGATAGGACGCCCTCTTCCAAAACTGATTACTTATCCTCTTTGGTATAATAGCGCATGAATGGCGCCCTCTTGCTAAATTGGAAACTTTTGAACCTTGACCGACGCTTCTACTTGTTACGCGTAAATCGCGGAGAACGCTATCTTGTGTTTAGAAGATCTTTGTTGGCGGCCCAAATGATCTGAGACCCGATCCCATCCAGGATAATACCATTGACTCATGCGAGGAAAAAGCCACGGTTCCAGGTTATGACCGGAATCAGCTTACCTCTTCTTAATCCTAGTTTTCATGTTGTCTTTACATTTCATACGATCAGGAGCTTTGGAGTGTTCTGTATCATGTACCTCTGTATCACTCGCGGTACTGCTGCTTGGCTTGAAACGTTTCATAATTAAGTAGGAACCAGGGTTGCCAGATAGTCGACAGGCTTCACGGCCAACACACGCCATCTCACGGCCAAATTCGGCCAAACTTTTTTCGATATCGGCCAAAATTCGACCAGATTTTAATCCGATTAGAAGACAACAGTGCGTAAATATTCATTTTAAATACTACAAAAATTACACGAAAATCAGCGGTCATTCGTTTGAAATTCAAGAAATTCAAATGATATACACAGAAAAATGTTAAACATTCATTGTTTTTCTTCTTTTAATTATCACCATATCGTCGCTCACATCACGAACTAACACAATTAAATTCAATTGTGTTAGTTCGTAAAATCAAAAAAGCGCGTCAAAATACGCGCTGTTGTCGTTAAGGACCTTTTGTGTGGTAAAGAATACAAAATTGCTTGACAACCAATACGCGCTCGTTTTGACGCGCTACTGTAATTTCACGAACTAACACAATCTACTTTGATTGTGTTAGTTCGTGATGTGAGCGACGATATAATACATGCCCAGCTATATCATTAATAGCCTATGTTCTTTAGTTGCTGGCATGTAGGCCAATTCAGGGGTGAATCCAGAGTTGTCCGAAAGGGGAAGGGGCCGGGGCTCAAAAGGGGAAAGGGGAGAAAGTGGAGCCGATCGAGATAACACCATCTTGGAGGAAATTTTTGTTTTCTAGACGCCCGAAAATAACCTCTGATGCGTTTGGCCGATCAATTTTTCTTTCGTTTTTTTTCATCCCCCCTCCCAACCCCAACCCTAAATCCGCATATGCTCTTTAAAATCACATTATTAAGATTGATCTAAATTTGATTTAAATGTATTAAATATTAAGGTACATTGAAGTCAATCTATAGCAAAAATTTCAAGGGCCTGTTATTGGCAAATCCGTGGCCGGCTCTCTTTAATTAGAATGAATTAAGTTACATAGTTAGGTAACACAAACTGGCGTTAAAATAAACCTATGAAAACTTTAATAAACACTTTTTATCTAAACTTTCTAAATTCGCCTATGAATGTTATTGTTGCAGTACTTAAAGCAATAAATCAATGTTCAGGGGCAGAGATGTCCAAAAGTGGGGGGGGGGGACCGAAATTTGGGCCGATCGAGACAACACTGAAGTAGGAGGTCCGGGGGCATGCCCCGCGAAATTTCTGTGTTTTAGACGCCCGAAAAGAACATTTGAGGCGTTCTGGGCTATCTTTTTTTTTTTTTTTCTTGTTTTTTTTTTTACCGGTTTTTACTGATGTTGCTATCAGGATTATCTTCTTCATTCGCATACACAACCTAACTCGAGTAACTTCGGAGTAACTTCGCAGCACCTGCCGATACAAGTGGGCTATAATAAATTAATTAAAGTACAGTATTTAATTTCTATTCAAAAGAGATAGAACCTCCACCAGGATGGAACATATACAAAGACACACGATATATGGTAAAACTTGCATTGAACTCTCTTCATAAAGCTTAAAAGAGGATAAACTTCAAATATAGTTTGGCCGTGACTTTTCAAATGTTACGGCCAGGCAAATTTTTATACGGCCAGATTTGAGGAATCTGGCCGTCAAAAAGGCCAAATGGCAACCCTGGTAGGAACTTAAACAGCCAAAGGAATTTTAAGATGGCTGTAACCATGCTGTAACACTTTCCGAAATGCATTGTGGGTACACGGACAGCAATTTTACCACAACCCACACGGCGGCGCTTTAGCTTAATTGAAAGGGTTTCGTTCGGGTTCGTTTGTTTCATGCATGTTTTCTCCACTACGTCAAATGGTTCAAATTTACCACACCCGCATGAGGGCTGATCGAAATGTTGGACCCAGTTTTTATTTAAAATGACACTTTTGAAAGTATATATATATTTTTTATAGTTTGTTTTTAATGTATGTGCAACTAATTGAAGCTGTTTTTCTCTTTTCTCTGGTATTATTAATCAGAAATACATTTATTGATAAAAAAATATTGATTTGCCTTTTGATTGGGAAATCCATTATTATCGTTTTTTAAAGCACAATGTTTGGTCATAAGCCCTAAAAATTCTAACCAACAAAGAGTATAGGTGACCAATGCCCTGTCGGGCCCCGTCGGAACTTTTCTAGGGTCACCACTGAACGACAGTGTAAATAATAATTATTGTAGTATGTAATTGTATTTAAATGGACAAGGGCATCGATGTAATTCATTATGGGCACCACTATCAATAAATTATTATTATTATTATTATTATTATTATTATTATTATTATTATTATTATTATTATTATTATTATTATTATTATTATTATTATTATTATTATCACCTATTCCTCGGTCAAAGTAGCCTACTCAATTTTTAAAGAGAATATGTACAGTAAGACAACTTAATATATCGAAATTATAAGCATAGACCTCTATATATTAATAATAATATTATTATATCAACAGTTAATAGATAGACCTATCCCTATCCTGTAACATTATACAGAATTGGAATATATTATTAAGTATAGGGCCTAGGAAGGAATGTATACAACTATGCACTGTACAATTAAAATCATATTATTTAACGTATGTGATCTCTGATGCTGAATAATATCTTCAATCACTAGGACTGTATAGATAGCATAATTTTAAAAAAATCCATAAAAACTGGAGCTCTTGAATTGTTTCAGAGCTTAAAAACCGTGTCATTGAATTTAAAGGAGCGAAAAACCCTTCCCCACTGATTCACCCACCGGAACCTTCTCAAAAGAAGCCTGCCGTAGTGTATTATCTTTTCGAGATAGGCTTCTTTTTGATATAGGCCTAGGTCTAGGCCTGTATAAAGACGATAATGAATTAGGCCTAGTCCCCTACCTGGGATATGACCGGTTGAGCCGCCGACAAGTTGAGCCGCCGGTAATTTCTATGGAACGCCAAGCGCGTTTCTCAGTGAATGTAGTGCGTCTCCCCTACCTCTCATACGCTAAATCACCATTACAATATTATCCCTTCGCCCTACCATTTTTTTGTTATCTTCACCAGGCCTCTGCCTACATCTAGGCCTAGTGTATTAGGTTTTGTTGGAATAAAATCGTCATCGTCGTCGGAATTCATGCCGGAAAATATCTTCAATTCATCATTTCTGGGGACGTTTCGCATCATAACGAGTGATAGAACAAACGATTTTTAAGTTTCGCGGCAGCCTAATAGCTTATAAAATATGCATAACTAGACTGATCGAGCGTGTCGAACGGTTTGTGTTAATACATATTCATGAACCTCGCTGTTGTGACCGCTAAGAAGTGACTACCCAAATAAACTCTTCTCGGAAAACCCCTCAACGCATCAAAAGTGATAATGATGATATTATTAATAATAATAATAATAATAATAATAATAATAATAATAATAATAATAATAATAATAATAATGATATTAATAGTAATAATAATAATAATAATAATAATAATAATAATAATAATAATAATAATAATAATAATAATAATAATAATAATAACGATGATGATATAAAACAGCAGCACTTTAAAGACTAACAGTGAAGATTTATTTCTCGAGCTTTCGTCCACACAGTGGACTTCATCTGGCGTTTTATATTGTTTCTATTATATTACTGACTAGCGTGGCTAGTCAGTAATATAATAGAAACTAAAATTATCAGCTGGGCCGAGGTAAAACATAATTAGCATGTTTAATACATGCCCAGGTAATTAGCCAATCGGATCTCATTTTGTTGAAATACGTCATACACCACGAAATCGTGGTGTCTGCAATCGAAATCCTGACTGTCCCTAAACCCAGAAAAAGTATACTATGAAACGCCAAGCAAATAAGTAATATGGAACGTCATTGGTGTCAAAAAAAATTTCCCCAAGATTTTTCACTGATTAAGACAAAGTTTAGGGACTGGAACCCAGTCTAGATATTGCATTGACTGAGGAGTTTAAACGGTTAGATTTCGTGAAATAAACGACAGAATTCTATTAGGGTATTGCATTGGTTTAGAAGGTTTACCGCTCACATATTGCAAAAAATACCCGATAATTTCGTGGAGTTCGTTACACGGTAATTAGTACAACCCATGAAAAGTAGTACGAGAGTGAAGACCTAATAGAAGGGATTCTCTTCTTTCGATTGCTCGGTCGCAAGACTCCATGCGCGGCTGACATTAGTAAGATATCTTGAGAGAGAAGCGCGTCATCTTGCGGCCAAGCAATCGAAAGAATAGTCTCTTCTATAAGGATATTGAATCTGTTTATCGGGCGTGGAGACTTGCGACCCAGCAAACGAAAGAATAGAATCCCTTCTATAAGGATATTGCATCTGTTTATCTAGTTCAACGGTCAGGTTTGGCGAGAAAGGACGACAAATTTGGCCATCTTCGGCATACATAGTAAATGGTCAGTGGAATCTTGGAAACCAGAAGGCGCATAATGTTGCGCTTCTCTCTCAAGATATCTGACCAATACCAGCCGGGCATGGAGCCTTGCGAACCAGCAATCGAAAGAAGAGAATCACTTTTATTATGGTATACACGAACGAGGGTCGATGCATACTTCTCAGCAATCACAGATTGCCTGCTAGCGTCTACGAAAAACTGTTGTGCACCAATGCCGAACGCGTTACTTTTCGGTTACGCGAGCACCAAGACACGGGAAATGAGCGGCGAGAGCCCGTACGCCAACATTCTGGTACGCTACAACGGACGAGAGACCACGTTCGACATTCGAGATGCTAGCGACACATTCTACGAGGTGCTGATGGGACATCACAACGAGTACACCGATCCGGAATCGTTCTTCAGATCGTTGGTCCATCACGGCGAGAAGCCGCCATGGACGACCGTTCCCAGACAGGGCGTACTCATCCTGGTTCATCGATCAGATTTGGCAAAATAAACGACAATACTTACCATCTTCGGCATAAATAGTAAATGGTCAAAGGGCTTGAAACTCTCTCTCAAGATATCTTACCAATGCCAGCTAGGCATGGAACCATGCTACCCAGCAATCGAAAGAAGAGAATCCCTTCTATTAGGATATTGCATTGCTTTAGTAGGTTCAACGGTGGAATATGGCGAAAAAAACAATAAATTTGTCAAGTTCGGTATACATTGTAAATGGTCATTGGACTATCAAATACCACAAGGCGCAAAATGACGCTCATTTCTTTCAAGATGTCTAACCAATGTCAGTAGCGCATGGAGCCTTGCGACCCAGCAATCGAAAGAAGAGAATCCATTCTATTCGGATATTTTATAGCTCTATCTAGTTCAACGGTCAGATTTGGCGACATAAACGACAAAATTTGCCATCTTCGGCATAAATTGTAAATGGTCAATGGACTGTTGAAAATCACAAGGCACAAAACCTCGTGCTTATCTCTCAAGATATCTTACCAAAGACAACGGCGCATGAAGCTTTTCTACACAGCAATCGAAAGAAGAGAAATCCTTTTATTAGGATATTGCATTGGTTCAGGAGGTTCATCGGTCAGATTTGGCAAAATAAACGACAATATTTACCATCTTCGGCATAAATTGTAAATGGTCAATAGACTGTCGAAAACCACAAGGCGCAAAATGTACTGCATTGGTTTAGCTAACATATTGCAAAAAATACCCGATAATTTTTTGAAGTTCGTTACACATAGTAAATGGTCAGTGGACGGTTGAAGACCACAAGGCGCAAAATGATGCGCTTCTCTCTCAAGATATCTTACTAATTCTAGCTGCACATGGAGCCTTGCTACCCAACAATGGAAAGAAGAGAATTCCTTCTATTCTGATATTTTGTAGTTCTATCTAGTTTAACGGTCAGATTTGGTGACATAAACGACAAAATTTGCCATCTTCGGCATACATAGGAAATTGTCAGTGGACTGTCGAATACCACAAGGCGCAAAATGACGCGCTTCTCTCTCAAGATATCTTAAATTTAGCCTTGCTACCCAACAATAGAAAGAAGAGAATTCTTCCTATTAGGACGTTGCATTGACTTAGGAGGTTAGATTACGATTAGATTTGGTGAAATAAACGACAGAATTCGCCAACTTTGTTATACATTGTAAATGGTAAGTGAACTGTCGAAAACCACAAGGCGCAAAATGTCGCGTTTCTCTTTCAAAATATATAACAGTTGCCAACTACGCATTGAGGTTTGCTACCCAGCAATCGAAAGAAGAGAATTTCTTCTATTAGGATATTGCATTGATTTATTAGGTTCATCAGTTAGATTTGGCAAAATAAACGACAAAATTTGCCATCTTCGGCATAAATAGTAAATGGTCAATGGATTGTTGAAAACCACAAGGCGCAAAATTTCGCGCTTATCTCTCAAGATATCTTACCAATGACAACGGCGCATGGAGCTTTTCTACACAGCAATCGAAAGAAGAGAAATCCTTCTATTAGGATATTGCATTGGTTCAGAAGGTTCATCGGTCAGATTTGGCAAAATAAACGACAATATTTGCCATCTTCGGCATAAACTGTAAATGGTCAATGGACTGTCGAAAACCACAAGGCGCAAAATGTCGCGCAATTGTCTCTCATGATATCTTACCAATGCCAGCCGCGCATGGAGCCTTGCGACCCAGCTATCGAACGAAGCCCCTGATCAACGAGTCTAGCTACGGGGCTGCCATGTCATCTTGAACGTCGAGGGAACGAAATATTATTTCGAGGGAACGAAATAATATTTCGTTCTAGCATAATTCTAGCATAATTTTTAAATTAACCTTTTTTTTTTTGCATTTCAGTATCACCAAGTCTTTGAGGTAATTGAAACAGGCTCTGTCTGGCCTTCCTAATTATTAACACGTCTTGATTTTCACATCATTTATTCGTTACAGCCCAGATAAACGAAACAAAATTTTAATGAGACCAGCAGGACCCCCTTTCCTATTGGCTACTTGTGAGACGTACGCATTTTCATTATGGTTGTACAGGGGAGGCAGAAGCATTATTAATTGGTACGGCGTGGGAGTCCCCAATAACCTCAGCCCAGCAAGGTTGTGGCTGAGGTGAGAAAGTTTTCTTAAATATACAAGTCCAGATGCTCGGAAATTGCACCGCCGCCCTAGTATTACAATAAGACCTACTCCTTTACCATCAATACACATGCACACATTATTTCTGTAGTTTTTTTTTAATATTTCACATTTTAGAATGGATCAATGAGGACCTTCTTTTATGATTGGTACGGCGTGATTTTTTTTCTCAGCATGTCATAGCTGAAACTATTATCATTTTGTATGTGTTCTTGAATTTCAATTTGATGACCGTCATCATAGAAAAATGATCTCGGTAAATGTGTAGTAGAAAATTTAGCAGAATCATTCGGCACTCAACGCATGGACGAACATCGATGTATCGACATCGGATATTGTACTGAACCTGGTTGACATTCATTCGTACAAATCTCTCACATATTAGTACGATCTAAATTCAAGAGGCAAATTAACTCTTGCGACACCATAATTTGGGTAGTCATCTTTGTGGTTCATCATGCAAAACATGCTCCTTGCTTGATTCTACACAATCATTCAAGAGCAACCAAACAAACCACATATTTCGGATAAGGCAATTAATTAATTGCCTCACCAAAAATGTCATTTATCTCATATATTGTAATATTTGTGGTAAACAATATGACGGAGAAACAAAAAACACTCTCCGTATGAGAATGACACAACACAGATCAGCTATCAGAACATCTAAGCTTGATCAACCAGTAGCCGAACATTTCAATTTAGCTGGTCATTCAATTTCAAATTTCAGAGTGATTGCAATTGACCATAATGCCAATTGGAGCGACAAAATTATTGCAAAGATAAAGAGAATCACTGGGAACTTTTACTTAAAACCACCACACCATTTGGACTCAATATTAGGAACGTTTTCCCAGTACACTAAATTATACCTATGGCATTCCAAATTATTCTGGATAAATCATTTGGCTTATTCATTGAGGCATGCCTCTAAAGTTTAGTTTTGGCCTTCCTGTTTACTTGTTTAGGCTATTTATTCTAATCCCACCTAGCCTATTGTTTCTAATCATGCTTGCATGAAATTCTCACTTTATACTATCTGGCTTTTTCAACCCTCGCTCACTCGCCACTGAGAAAGGACTAGTGTTGTCCGAAAGCTCTGGTTCTATTTCTGGTTGTTTACTTACGTTTACTTTTTAGCTGTTGCTTATCATATCTTTACCGAGATCCAGCCATTGTTT
>NW_022758725.1:0-582 GCF_011630105.1 Anneissia japonica
CGAACTGCACAGAATAGATTTCAAATGTTTGTTGAAATAGAACAGATGTATATACACACACACACACTAGACAACGTGTTTGTTTTTGCTTTTCTTTTTCTTTTTAATTTCTACTTAAATAACATGAAAAATATATATATATGTATGTATACAATGTTCTAAAATCTAAGTTAACTAACGAAAAAAAAAAACAAAAAACAAAAACACGTACTTCTGGTATTAAATATCTGTTGGAAAATAAAATATATAGGTCTACATACTTTTTTCTTTCTTTTGTTGTTTTATATATATATATATATATATATCTGGGTTATCTAACGTTTAACATTATGTGCGTAGAAAACTAGAACTTCGCCGTTGCGTTCCTCGTCAGCTGGCAAGCTCGCTCGAAAATCTTCCACAATCGTCATCGACATGGGTGCAACTGTGGATATCGGTCTGTCCCTGGCAAGTTGGTCGATTCTGACGTCGGTTTCGTGCACGAAAATATTTTCGGCCACGGAAATGTAGTCTCGAAAAAGACACGCCTGCACGGCGTTCATGTGCGCGTCGTCGAGCATGGCAGCGAATGTCTCTAGCAGC
>NW_022758726.1:0-877 GCF_011630105.1 Anneissia japonica
TTGTTTCGTCTTGTACTCGCTTCCTGTGACATAAAATGCGTTACAGGTTGGCCGGTTAGGGTATTTTTTTCAAGTAGGTGGTGGCTGGAAAGTATGTGGGTTGTCACTTTATGTTCTGTGTTCAAAACGTAATATATGTAGTGAAAAGTAGGCCGACATTGAATGTTGGTGAAATTCGGATTACAAAATCTGAAAATGGTCACACTTAAAAAGAGTCCCAAAAAACATATACTAAAAGCGGAAATTCTTTAAAAGAAAAAGTGTTTGGACGATAAACTGCTCGTTTTTGAAGAGGAGTGGAGCGAAGTGAAATGTGGTGGTATTGGTGGTGGTTGGAGTAAAATAGGAACATATTTTAGATTTATTTCATAAAAAGGTGTCATCATCATCATCATCATCATCATTATTATCATTATTATTATTATTAATAAGTTTTGTGGAAGCTTACGATCTTAATATTTGATTCTTGTTTACAGGGTTATGTGCCCTCGAGCTTGTTTGGTTTTTGTTTTTTTTCGTCAGTTTTTGATGTTTGCCATTAGGGTTGGAAGATAATTTCCTTTGCTCAAATACATGTAGTTGAGCAGTACTGTAGGCGTTTGTCAGCGCTGTCAGTGTGCGACATTTGTAGAAACACACAATGGAAAAGATGCAATTTAGTTACTTTGATGTTTACAATCATGCACACCATGAAATAATTAAAATTAGCTATCAATACAATTGTGTTGAATTCATGATTTCGACTGAGTGTGAATAAGGAATTTTCTTTATCGGATTATTTGTTTTCCAAATTAGAAGACCGTAATCATTATCATTGTCACCTTCATCACGATCGTAATCATCACTACCATCACCATTGTCTTTGTTTGCAACTGTA
>NW_022758727.1:0-664 GCF_011630105.1 Anneissia japonica
AGGGAATTTCAAATTTGACGTGTATATGTAGAGTTGGGCCGGTGTAGATGCAAATTAGGTATTATTATATATATATATATATATATATGTATCATATATATTTTATGGTAATAACCATTAACAGCATATGGCAATTGCATATAACTAGCTCTATCACAGTTTTTGTACAGGTCGGTTATTATTATATTAATATGTATGCTAAAAAACTAAAATAATGGAAAATGGCAGCCATTTTAAATTGTAATAGCTCAAAAATGTGTACAATATTTAGTTAACTGTTGCTGTCATTGTTATGAGTGGATTTCCAATTGAATACTGCATTTTAATGACATAAATTTACAATATTAGTGACAATTTTATCCAAAAATGGCGGCCATTTTGAAACGGCTGGCAACCCCCCTTACGTATGGGGAAAAAAATGTTGCACATACTTTTTTGATTTATCTATGTCTACTCTAGATCATAACCAATTTTTTAAAAATATAGTTTAAAAAAATGCAACCAACCAAAGTTTGCTGGAGTATACGGCCAATCCCTACCAAGTTGACACCCCTAGAGGACGAGGACACTTAGATTTTGAAACTTTTAAAATAATAAACAAAAATGTTATCTCCTGAATCATTAAAGAACATTGATATAGGCTTATGAGTGTGAAGAAATTAAG
>NW_022758728.1:0-716 GCF_011630105.1 Anneissia japonica
ATCCTGGCGCCACCCCTGCTCTCTCTTCTTTCAAATTTTAGTAACAAACACAAACGGATTAGGCCTACTACCCATTAGGCAGATAATGTGAACGTAATAAGTTTTACCAGTCAATGACGGCCAAATGCACTCTTGTAACGTATTATTCGATATTGTATAAAATTATTAATGATTTTTATACACTGAGATAGAATGAAATAGAACATTTTGTTTTTGTAAAAGAACCAATGTTCCAATCAATTACTCGATCCTCGTTAAAGGAAAAAAAATCACACATGTGTAAACAGGATTAATGAAGGAAAGGTTTCTCCTTGAAGTATAGTAGCATGTGAAGCTGGGACCTCACTGCGCCCGGCGGCCGTCGGTCAACCCGATTCTATGGAAAATGCAACGCTACGATGCGCGCAACGGATCGTTTTTAATGACGATCCGTTCAGACTACCACCGAAAATCAGCATACGACGTCGCATCGTCCAATGCTCACGTAGAGCGGAGGTGAATAGTCTGCTGATGGTCGTACGACCGTCTTACGACGCAGTGAGTTTGGAAGGTTTCTGATACCACAGGAGAGAGTGTCTAATATCAAATAAATTAATCAAATTAAACCAACAATAAATTAATATAGGCCTAATTTTAGAATCATTATTATAGGTGTTGTGGTGTATATTATTATACGGGCGTTGGATTGGAGTGTATGAGGTATTGCAAAAAGAAAA
>NW_022758729.1:0-1131 GCF_011630105.1 Anneissia japonica
AATTGAAACAGTGGTCTGTAAAGCAATTAACGAAAGCTTTAATTTAAATGAGTTATCTTGTTCACTAAGACGTGGTGTTATTACCATGCTTTTTAAAGGGGGTGATAGGCAAAATTTAGATAACTGGCGACCCATCACACTGTTGAATATTGATTACAAAATTCTTGCTCATGTTTTAAGTAATCGACTACGTGTAGTTATAAAATCACTAAAAAACGTTTTGTTGCAATTATGTCCAACTTTGGTGCTTCAAATCCGTATTTCTGGTGGACTATTATAGAAGACTTACTCTATTACACTGACAAATACAATATGGAAGGAGCTATGGTAATTTTAGATTTTAAAAAGGCATTTGATTCAATTAGTAGAGATTTTATGTTTGCGGTATTAAACAAATTTAATTTTGGTAAAACGTTCTGCAAGTGGGTTGAATTGCTATACACAAAAGTTGAATGTTTTACTACGAATAACGGATGGGTCTCCGAAAATTTTGATATGAAAAGAGGAATACGACAAGGCTGTCCGTTATAACTTTTGTTCATACTTGTTGTTGAAATTATGGCATGTAACATAAGGAATACCAATATTTTAAAGGAATTAAGTTACCAAACATAATTGAGCAAAACTATATAGAGGCAAAAATTAGTCAATTAGCTGACGACACTGTATTGTATGTCGGCGATGAACAAAGTCTACGTACCTCCATCAACATCTATAAATTAATAACCATTAACCATTATAGAATCATTTTGCAAAATATCTGGAATGACACTAAACAGACACAAGACAAAGGCCATGTGGATAGGTAAATGGAAAGATAGGAAAGATGAACCATTCGATTTGTGTTGGGTTTAACATCCAGTAAAGGTTCTAGGAATTTACATAGGATACGACATTAAGTCTTGTACAGATAAGAATTGGGATGGTAAGTTGATAGAACTTCAACAAACATTAAAATCATGGAGTGCGAGAAACCTTTCTTTTCATGGAAAAGTTACCGTGTTAAAATCTCTTGCTTTGTCAAAATTAATATATGCAGCAAACATTATAGATGTACCAAAATATCTAATAGATAAAGTAGATAGCTTAATATATGCGTTTATTTGGAATAGCAAAAGAGAGAAAATAAAA
>NW_022758731.1:0-1076 GCF_011630105.1 Anneissia japonica
CCGCCCAATATACATGCGTACAACCCGTAGCTGAGCTATAGCCTTGGTTCGAGACGAACACGTGTCAATTTTTTTAGAGTGTTTTTTTCAACATACTGAGCAGAGGCCGGTATGGTAAAACATCATTTTCAAAATATTATTTCTACTGTTACAGCAATGTTTATTACTAGTAGAAATATCATTTCTACAGTTAAAGCAATTAGTCCGGCAGCTTAGCAGATGCATGTGGACGTTAATCAGTCAGCTAATAAATTTTCTATTAGCTGACTGAGGGCTGAACGTCCACAGGACATTATATTTAAGCGCATATATAATAAAATAACAAATAATAGAAAACAATAATAATTAATATACTTATTTAATTTAATAGACCAATGGGATAAACCCATTTTGTAAATAATAATGTACAATTTAAATGCAACAAAAGAGGAAAATCTGATCAGAATGAAAAGGAAACCTTGCCTCCACCACTACTCGAACTCAGCACATTTTCTTAACGTGCGAAGGTCTTACCAACTCAACCACAGAGACCTGTGGTCGAGATACATATTTATATAATACAACATTATTATTATTCTTTTAACTAGTATTGTATTTATATACTACTACACAGCAAAGTATTTTAATTTATATATAACATAGTCTGTATACTTATATACATATATAGGTATTTCAAAAAATCTTGCCACTGTTATTTAATAAAAATCCGAGAAGATGTATTATTAAGCTGTCATACATATTGATCTTAATTGACTTTTTTATGACCATAATTATCTGACCATGTCACCACTTTTTTTGTTTATCTTTTGTGGGGGTAACCCACACTTTTACTTTAAATAAACACATACTGTACCACGGTATACAATAAGAAATTCTGTCAAAAAATTAAATTAATTAAATTATGAGATTTTGAATATATTAAATTAAAAATATTATTTAAATTTCATGAAAGTAATATCATCATGGTGTGAGCAAAACCTTATTGCATATTTAATTATTATTATTATTATTATTATTATTATTATTATTATTATTAATATATATACTTATATACACGTGCATATATACACATACAT
>NW_022758732.1:0-635 GCF_011630105.1 Anneissia japonica
TATATATACATATATATATATATATGTATATATATACATATATATATATATATATATATATATAGGAACTCGCATATTTTTAAACATCTTAATAGTTCATCCCAATGTAAAACCTCATGCAACGAAGATTGCTTTCCTGTATTGTGTTTCGCTTTAACAGCCAGCCAAAGAAAAATCAAGGAGGCGTTGCATATAAAATGGGACACGCCCTCTCTCAACAAGTAACTTTTACATGTTAATTTAACTTTGTCATTCTGATGTTTATCATTACGTTATCATCTTTATTCATGCCATTCTTTCGTCTTTGCAATTACGGTCACATCGATTCTCTAAAAATGCAATGTCATGATGTCTGTTCAAATAGCTATGTTTCAATTCCCATTTATTTAAAATACAATGCTTCACAGTTGTTCACTCCCTTTAAATAGTAAATTGCATGTTAGCAATCGTTTCACTGAAGATGGCGAAGGATTTGCCGAAACATGACTGTTTGTTTTATAGTATTCCGAGTTTTGATAATAAAATTCATTAGGCTTTGTCTATATGGTATTGAGGTTGAAAATTATTGTGGTATTCTTAAGATGCATTTGCTGTCTGCTACTACACATATATATATATAATACTCCTAACTAACT
>NW_022758733.1:0-601 GCF_011630105.1 Anneissia japonica
AAAATTCCGAGAGCTTGATGACTTGCGTTTCGCAAAAACTAAAGTTTCGTACGAGAAGGAAGAGGAGGAGGAAGAGCCGTTGAGATGTCCCAGGTGTTTCAAAGCTTACACCGTCACGGAACACGCTTCGTTGATGGAGCACGTCTTCGATTGCGGCGGCGTTGATGTGTTCGAACGCGCGATCCAGTTTGGTCGGCGACACGGGTTTGTCGACGACCGAAGTCTCCCTGAGGGAATTGTAGAGCAACCATTCCCGTTCCTCGTTCAACGCCAGATCGTTCTCCATGTATTTTTCGACCGTTTCAATCCTTCGGTCGAGTTCCTTCATGCTTCTGTGCGATCGCAACTTGAAATCCTTCTTCCACCTCTCCGCCAGATCGTGGCGTACGACGGACGCCAGACGAATGGCCAGATCCTCCACGCGTGTCGTCGCGTCTTTCGTTCTCTTTTCGACGAGCTTCTTCGTTTTCTCGAGTTCCCCTATCTCCTGTCGGACAGACTCGGCTATGTCGGCAGCGCGAACGTCTCCGACGGAGCCGTCCGTCAGACGCAGAGCGTACCCTTTTCTGACGGTCTCTCCGGTGGTGCCTAAACACAGGGT
>NW_022758734.1:0-1839 GCF_011630105.1 Anneissia japonica
TGTCCAGGGATATAATTTTACAACTGTCTGTGATAGACTAAATAATTTTGGATATATACTGTATGTAGTAAATAATAATATAGAAATCAAAAAATATAAATGTTGATGGAAAATAAATGTTGATAGTACATATTTTAAAATACAAATATATTAAAGAATACATATTCACATTATTTAAAAAAAAATTTCTTCACTGTCATTGCTTTTTATGTATTCTTTAATTTTTTGATCTATCCATTTATATATAGAAATTTAAACTGAAATATTTAAAGAAATTATTTTAACCAGGAGCATGTCTTGAGAATGACTTGGACTGGATTAACAAAAACCTGGTCACAATTTATTACAGGTGGTTAGTAGCATTTAAGTGGGAAATCTAATTACATCCCCCTCCCCATCACTAGGTGAAAATTTGCTGAAGAAAAACATAACTCTCAATTAGGTAAAAATCACCTCATTTCTCCACTAGTGCCCCTTCACTTTTACATAATTTCCCCCTGATCAATACTCCTAGATGCACCAATTATACCTGGTCAGATACTTATAACATTAATTACATACAACATTATGATCAATAAGGCAGTATAAGTGAAACTCTGAAAAGTGATACGTACCAGCTTAGTTGTAGTATTCTTAATATTAAAACCCAGTAAAAGTATGTGTACTGCTACGTTTCGTTTCTTCAGCCTAACTTAATGAAATTTTTCGATGACCAATGCCAGCTTGATTCAATATTTTGAACTTATTCATTCATCTTCGGCAGAATAAATTATATACACAATTAGTCTGACTTATTTTACAGTTGTGTGGTACCAATTTTTATAAGAATAACCGATCATATTGCAGAGAATTTTAACCAGTCATTAAAAGGGATAAACCAATAACAATATTTATAATGATGATGCAATTAATAATACACTAAATGACGATAATGATAAGCATAAGAGTTATGTTTTTGCCTTACCTGCATATCGTACTAAATACTCAGTACATTTCCAAATATTTGGATAAAAATGATAATGATATTGAGTATGATGATGATACCGATGATGAAAATAGGATAATATTAAGGATGGACTTAATGAGAATTATAATTTTTGTAACGATGCTAATATTATATATCAAATTACTTAAGTTAAATTCTTAAGCATCAACTCAAGTATAGTGCACTTGTATTGAGAGGGATACTAAGTATAGAGAAAATAATTACTGATGCATGGACATAGGAAGAGGCAATACTAAGAAGGATGGATTTATTTATAGTAACATCACTATATGTCCTAGCGACTTGAATTCCCCAATTGAAAATCAGATGTTTTCAGATTCCTTATAGTATGCATCTTCTTTTTTAGGCTGTGGTGGGCCAACTTGAATGCTGAAGGCTTTTGCCCTGTTGCATGTTAAATCACAGCACAGACAGTCACATTTTATTTGATAAAAACATGTGACATGCCTAAATATGGTCATGATGGCATCACATTATTACCATATATAGGCACATCATGACTATATATGGGCACACAACAATTTTTTGTTAACAACAATTTTTTAATCTGAAAAATTGATTGATTGCTTAAAAATCTCAGATTTTACAATAATTTTATTAAATTTATACTTTTATTTTACATTTTTCTAATTTTTTTTTTTGTTTAAAAGCCAAAAAAAAAAAAAAACTAAAGTAAAACTTTAAAAAACCTATGTAGTGTATTTAAGAGTAAAACTCAAAATGGATTCTTATTCAAGCTATAAAAATACATCATTTGGAAGAATAATCAGAATATAGGTGAAATAAACATTTTTTTCTGACATGCATAGCATTACTTTTATACTTCAGTTTTT
>NW_022758735.1:0-3658 GCF_011630105.1 Anneissia japonica
CTATACCATTTAGGAGCAGGGGTGCTTAACCCTAACCCTGTTTCATTTTTATAGCATTTTTTTTTTTGCGAAAGATGGTTAACCCCTAACCCTATTGTGTATAACCCTAAACCTATCCTATTTTACAGGGTGTTTAACCCTATTCTATTTTACTTCAATCAATACAAACGTAGCTACCACCTACATTTAAATATCCTTACCTATATCATAACCCTCACTTTGATTTCACCCTATACTGTGATGTAATTGTAGGTCAAATATGTTTCGAATAAAATCGATCAACTGCAATAGTTCTAGACAAGTCCTTGTAGCTTTTGAAAAGCGATGACCAGCTATTGTTTAATCCTTTGTCATGATAGTCTTATAGATAATTCAAACAGTGACGTCATGTTGAACGTGTCTGAACTTGTAAGAATGGATTTTTCAGAGCCCATCTTTCCCTTCTATTCTATTTTTTCTTTTTAGACCATCTGTCATTTTAAATTTGTTAACCTATATTGGAATTTTAGGAATAAAGTTTCTTACGTAATAAATGTTGTCACAGCATCACTGGCTCCAAGGTGAAGGTAAACAGAGCTGTATGCTGGTTCTTTTTCTGCTTTTTAGTTGGTTGTGGACCATTTGATTCGTTATGTATATTCGGATTGTTTTGTTTTAACCCCAATTAAACATGACAACAACCTAATTTAAAATGCCCTAGCAAATTTCATAACCCTAACTTTTACTTTACCTATAATGTAAGCAGGCCTATTATGTTCTGAATAAAATCGATCAACTGCAATGGATCTTGGACAACTAGGTCTTTGTAACTTTTAGAACAAAAGAGGACCAGATAATCCTTTTGTCACAATTGCCTTATAGATAATTCAATCAGTGACGTTATGTTGAACGTGTCTGAACTTGTAGGATGGATTTCTCTTTCAGTGGCGCATTTTTACCTTCTAAGTTGTTCTTTGTAGACCCATCTACTATTTTAGATATCCTATATTGGAATTACTGTATGGGATATTGTTGCTTATGTAAATAACAGTTGTCCTCAGGATACTGATATCAGAGATATATGTTCTTATTCTGAATTTTAGTTGATGTGGGCAATTTGATTCTTTCAGTTCAGATTTTTTGTCTATGATACAAAATTCATTATGCAGGATATTTAGACGAATAACAGTATATATTTTTTAAACATTGTTTATTTAACGCTGGTATTGGGTGCCTAATAATAGTTACAACAGATCTAGTACTTTGTTGTAGTACTTTCGTTATTTCATTTTATTCATTTATTGTTTTACGTTCGTTTATCAGGCCAATATAGTGCCGTCATATTGAACGAGTCTAAAATTTGTTTTTCTAAGAACTGTTTTTTGGTGGTAAATTTTGTCTTAGCTTTCTTCCTTATTTTTTTTTTATTTCTCGTAGTACGTGAGGATTTGGTATTAGTAAATCAAAAACTACTAATTTTCCAAACCATTTTTGATGTTATTAATCTATCTTCTTTTCTTTTTTTTCTTCAGCTAAACTATTTTTGATTAATTTTTGTTTTTTTTCTTTTTGTTTTTTTATTCGTACATAAATGGTTTATTTAAAAACAACGTTTTCGATTTGATTTATCGTTCAGATGTCTCTGAATTTCTTATACAGTTATTTAAAAAACTACATTTACAAGATTGATATTTTACTTATTTTATTTTTCTCTTTATTTTGTTAATACAGAGGGTTTTTAAACATTTTTACTACATGATGGCAACTCGTATTACTTGAACATGTGATAACTGCCGTATGGTGAAGCAGTCTATTTCTCTTGTTGCTTTTTATTTTGGTTGTATATTAATGTACTTTCTTTTTGTAGAAAGATTATTGGTATAGTTTTTACTCTCTCATTTATGAGTAGTAGTAGTAGTAGTTGTAACAATTTGGAGTACATTTGATATGGATGTTTTTCGATTTCAAATAACGAAATTGTATGACCATTATGACCAAAGTTTACAGTATATTGACGTTTTCTATAAAAATGTATTTGATTGAGTCTATTATTAAAACGAATAGCAATACAAATCAACCAAAGAGAATGTATAACTAAATCGAAAGATTCCAACATAAATTAAACTTTGGTTTTGCAGAAATTGAATATTGTAGAGGATCTACCTAGACCTAGATGGTTAACAGGCGTTAAATCGCCTTCAACCGAAAACTTCTGTTATCTGTTATCTGTTGTACGTGTGTTTTGTGTGTTTTGTGTATTTTGCCCATTCAATGAGGCAATGGAGCTATTTTGTAAAACCAATTAAAGTAAGGCCATTGGTTGAAACTTGGTGACAAACTTTTAATGGGTGTGTGTCGCCGTTAGCATATGTATTTATTTTTGCTCAACTCTTCTTAAACTCTTCGGTTGCTTCTTCCATCTGGAAACATTTCCTAAATGTGTATCTAAATTGACATATCTAAAAGTTTACGTAGCATTAACATATTGCTCTTGAAATGTCTGAAAAGACAGCTGATTATAGCCTGTAGTTAAAAACAAGCTTAACCCTATGCTGTTCGCATATACAGAGCGCATCGTACATTGTATTATAACGTGAAAGGCTATTGAAACGGTTCTATTGTATTAGATACCTGTTTACCGTTACAACTGTGTCTCTTAACATAATGTTGAAATATAGTAGTCCGTTTGGTTTTTTTTTCGCAAAAGAATGGCTGATATGATAGAGTCGTACATAACGCAAATGTGTTGATTCGTGATGCCTTACACGCGTCGTCCAATGCGTTGCAATATCAATACGTCGTATTCTTTTAGATGGTACGGTACCGCAGGAAATGAAGGTGTTCTTATTAGCATTTCTTTATATTTCATTTAGTTTAGCTCTTCTATGACCATTTTGGCTTGACTAAGCATGAAAAACAAGTATATCTGTTCTAGATGATGTATTAAGCCTCTTGTTATTGATATCAACCCACCCAATTTTGAATATCAGCAATAATTGTGTTTAATACTACGTTTTATTATTTGTTTTATTTGTTTTATTTTTTAATATTATAAGTATAAGCAATTTTGTACAAATAACGTAGCCTAGATTATTTGTTATCCTCTGTTTGTGTAATTTGCTACTGATAGGTCTTGTAAAATAAGTCATGAAAAGAATGAATTTTAAAGAATACAGTAACCAGCCTTGGTCGGATATTGATCAAATGTGAATTGTGACATAGGGCAGCTGATGACGTTACTTTCTGATAATCGATAGTATATCAGTTGGACCAGTTCAGACTTGTCAAAATGGAGGGTCACGTGACCCATGATCTCTCAGCGCAATTGAAAAAATGGTAATACATTTTTCTTCCTTGTGATTAGTCATTCTCATTTTGTTTTAACTTTGTTTAAGAATAATCAAATCTTATTGGTCAATGGCCATATATATTATACTAGGACAGTGTATAAGTATTGATGAAAATTCTCATCAGCCCATAGGCCAACACTAGCTTACAACTGTTCAGTAACAACAACAACTACCGTGTTTCTAACACATAAAAGGTAGGATTAAATCTCTATATGGGAAAAGTAATTGAAACATTGATAATCTATTTCAACAAGTGTTAAAAAGTAACCTCTAATCATACAAACAACATTGAAGGTCTAGTAATTACTATAGGCCTATGGTAAAAACAA
>NW_022758736.1:0-644 GCF_011630105.1 Anneissia japonica
TTAAATGCTTTAAATTTATATAGTATATAGTATATAGGCCTGGCCTAAGGAAGAAAAATACACTTTTAAGGCAGCGGCGGGCGTAATAAAAATTAAAAAAAAACAACTTTGATTTAGTATGAAATTCGAAATCATTATTGGCGGGGCACTATATTATTCATGTCATCAAAGTTGTACATAGATGTGTAAAATATTTTCTTATTTTATTCACAACATTGAAAGTAAATAAAAAAAATTCAAACATATCAACAAACGAAATGTCATCATAGTTATACATAAAAACAAATATAGTTTTAATATTCTTGTTTTAATATGTTATGTTTTTATACCGGTAGGCCTACATAAATTCTTAATTATTTACTGTCTTAACCATCAAACAAAATCAACAAATGTATGAATGACATCCTACGGCCGCATATTTTTTTATACTACATTTTTATTCATTATCACGCAAGAAAAATAAATCTAACGTATCAACATCAAACATTTTCACATTGTACATAAAACACATCAGAGAATGTATAGTGTACAATAAAACTAACAATACATAATTACTTATTTGGCATAAGGCCTATACTGTATATTAATAACACACATTCTACTGGATCTTTAAATAAATATTTAGTTTTAATATTCTTTTTTTA
>NW_022758737.1:0-1458 GCF_011630105.1 Anneissia japonica
TACATCGTGTAGCATAGCTCTCAACGAATGTAGTCCTGTAAATAAATGGTCTAATGGTTATAACGCTCGCCTTGACAGCGAGAGGTCGAAGGTTCGAGTCCCGCCAAAGGAATTTTATTACACAATTTCTTTATTCATTTACGCATACGTTTAGCTGCCCGTACGGTAGCCATTCTGTGTTTTGCGCAATTCAAGAGTAGGCCTACGGCCTTAGAGAACTCAACGCTGTTCTCTTCTCTCATCATGCTTCTCAAAGTTTTATTACTATTAAGGTTTTGGAAATTGAATTGAAAATTATAGCCGAAAAATACTTTTTTGCAAGGGAGAGTTGGTTATTTTGTGATTGGCCCTCTATTGATAATGACACATAAATGCCTGGCTACAAACTAGGCAGGCCTACACGAAATCTCGACACCCATCAAGGTCAAAGCACCGACGTTTTGGTACACCAAAATGAGACTTATCCTATCGTAATTTGCTGTCTTCAAATGTCACAAAAATGGTGCCTACGTATTTATAGATACATTTATTTTTTACACTTACGTAAAATGTGATAAAATACGAGGATCCTATAGAAATCCAAAATTTCGCATTTTTCACTTAGGTACCGTACGTGTGTCCCCACACGTTTAGAGGATAGCAACCGGAGTATGACCTCAAAATGATGACGTATCCGTCACACTAACCGTATGCCTTCGTGTGCGAAGCCTCCCTATTATATACATTTGTTATTTTTCCGAATTTTAAAATATTTGTGTTAAATGTAAGTAATATAATAATGAACAATCGAAACACCGAAATAAAATAATGTTTAACAAGCGAACAAGGTAGTAAATAAATGAAAATGAATGACAGTATAAAATGAATATGTAACTTAATGAATGAATAAACAGCCCGAAAGACAGTGTCTGATGAAAACAAACAACGACTAACAAATATGGGCTGATCGACTTATTAAATAATTCTATGAAACCATAAATTTGTAAATATATAAACATATTTTTATCTTACCATCAAAAGATTCGGTATTAAATAGGTAGCTTCCATTGTTTGTGGTCCATACAAATGTTCCCTCGTGTTCTCTATCATTCAAAGCTAACCAAAACTTGAGATCTTGCAAGGCGGTAAGACGTTCGTTGTCTTCTAATGTCCTAATAACTGGTAGATTTGCGCCTTAATATGTTTGACATAAAGCTACGGCGCCTTGAAAGTCTACTTATTCCAATGTAGAATGGTATACTGTTCCCCCAACTATTGTTGTTGAGATGAATGTACGAGACACTGAAGATGATATTGAAATATAGCGATAATAAAATTTGAAAAAAATATTTAAGAGCAATGGAAATTATAACATCCATTCACTGCTACTGAAGGATTACACGTGCAACATACATTTATTTCGACTATTATATCTCTGCCCATAACTCTAACAGTCAAAATAATATATGAAATTATTAT
>NW_022758738.1:0-542 GCF_011630105.1 Anneissia japonica
TATGGCGTCATCTACAAAACCTAAAGTAACCATGACAAAATTGAAGCATCATATCATATAGAAATATACCATTACTAGGCAGTACACTCCAGCCTCAATGCATGCAAAATAAGTACCATAATTAGTTTATATGAAATTGCCTTCAATCCTGTAGGTCTATTTTAACATTCTGCCAACTTACCTTTGTGTTCATTTATTGTTGTGATCAACATACATTTTACTCTAGGACAGACATTTGTACGTTTTTGCTTTTTCAAACTTTTTGCGCTACTATAACTGTGTCTATCTAAAATGATATTACAAAAGCCAAGCTGTCGAAAGGTTTCTATTGAAAATAAATATTATTGAGAATGTGTTATTATCTTATGCATAGAGTTCCATTTTTCAAACTTTAGTTTTACATTTTATTCACATTCTTGATTTTTTTTCTCTTGTTACCTGTGCAGTTCTTAATTGGCCGGTATCAGTGGTGCCTTCATTATTCACCTGTTGGCCTTTTTTCGGAACCGGCAGCTTTAGCTCATTGTAAGTGTATTGTATAT
>NW_022758739.1:0-877 GCF_011630105.1 Anneissia japonica
CTGAAGCCAGCTTGTTCCTCTCTTAGAGTTCTTTCTAATTCTGTTTTTATCCTATATATATATATGTATATATATATATATATATATACTGTATTGATTTAATTATACTTTAATTATTTATATATTTATTTATATATGTGATTGTATATTTATTTGTATATTTATATATATACATATATTTGTATATGTATTTATATATATTTATATACTTATATGTTTATATATTTATTTATATAATTATTTAAATTTTTAATATATTGTTTGTATATTTATTTGTGTATCTATATATATATATAATATATTTATATATATTAATATTATATTAATTTATATATATATATATTTATATATTTATTTGTATATTTATATATATTAATATGTTCCTATATTTTTTATATATTTATATATATATATATATATTTATATTTTTATTTATATATATATATATATATTAATATATAAATAAATATATAAACAAATAGAGGAGAGCCTGATTGGATTTTCGACAAGAACTGCAACAATCAACGGAGAAACAACTAAGTAAACTCTAACTTTTCTAACTTGTTTTGAAATTTTATATTTTTCTTTATATCCTTATATATACTTGTTATATTATTAATGGAAAGAAAAATAGAGGTGGTGGAGCTGTCTCTTATACACATCTAGATGTGTATAAGAGACAGGGCTACAACTGTAGCAGCTGATATCCTATCACAATGACTGAAAATATGAAGAAATGCGATAAACCAGGAAAAATTTGTATTACTGGTTGCTCAAAAAAAAGGAAAAACTCAAGGAGACTCGATTAGATATTGCATATGTGGCCACTGGTATCATACAAAATGCCTCAAACTAAGTGATGAAGAGATATCTGGTG
>NW_022758740.1:0-1113 GCF_011630105.1 Anneissia japonica
CTCAAACATTCCACCACGACTGATTCGGCCAATTTCATTCAGAAGGAAATTAACATCTGAGGCTGATGATTTTTTCTACTTCTTTCTAATCCTTCACATATTGAATGCAAATTTTTACACAAGCATGTCGAACATTAATAAATTTGCATTCTTAATTTTTGAAAAATGCTGATCATGTAAAATGTGAAAATTAAAGAATAAACTAGGCCTAGGCTAATTAAATTATTCAGTATTTATTACGAAGTTCTTTGTTCTTGCTGGAGTGATATGATGAAGGAACCAGTCTCTCGCTCGGACTTGCCTTCACTTTCAGTATTGTGGGGCTGGGCGAGATAACTCATTCAATGAAATGTACAGCCTAGACTTACCAGAACTTTTATACCAGCTCCCGGAATGTGTGGCACGTCTTACCGACATATCGGACCCAATCTTGACTAAATGTTTACGAAACCTCGGGGAAAAGTTATTATTTCGATCGCCCAATTCGCCTTCGATGTTTTTTTCATCTAAAAATAGGTCAGTTGTCCAGAGCTGAGACAGCTGATAGATTATCTGGAAACACGCCCGCTTACGTTTAACTTTTCAACACTTTTGCGATTACGTTCATAGTTGAGGGCGTCCTAGTATTTCCCACAGCAGAGCCGTAGATAGAGAGAGTTTGGCCAACTTGGCGCATGGGCGCCATGTTGTCACCAAACAGCGTGCGCGCGTCACCAAACAGCGTGCGCGCGTATCTTTATAACATTTTATAAAACACTGATGCTGCATAAACTTTCTTTCATTATTCTGTTAATGAGGACAATTCAATTATGGGATTTTAACATATCATTGTAAATATCATATACTGTATAATACATATTTACCTAACTTTGGAATTAATTAATCAGTGACGTGCTGTATTATAGGAGAAGATAAAGTGAGGACGATTCTTTTTTTTTTCTCGTTACGATTATCTTTTTGTTTTAAAAGTTTATCATCTCTAGGCCTATACCTAGTTGCTAGCAGCCTACTCTATATAGAATGAGGCTCCTAAGAAGAGTCAACACTACAGAGGAGAAAGGTTGGTTGTGCAGACAGAGTAGGTTTGTGAATCGTCGGCGATAATATTAATTT
>NW_022758741.1:0-1450 GCF_011630105.1 Anneissia japonica
TATACAGTCAGCATGATATCCATACAGCAAACAGTTCTTTCTATCAAATTGCTCTCAATTTAAATTAGAAACACCTAAGGTTCTTATAACTGTTGACAGTGCTTTATGTAAGTGATGATTGTCCCCAATTTTTCACATTAGTATGGTCATTAGATAATGGCTGGAAGGTTAAGTTCAGTATAGCATACCGACTTCATGATTTAGCCCAGTATTTAAAGTGTTTGCAGTCCAAACCGAGAATTCCTGGTTCAATTTTTTTGAGATTTATCAACTACTGTTACTACACCCAGGCCTTTTGGAATCCATGGTTCAATTTTTAGAGATTTATAATCAACTACACCCAGGCCTACAGTACAGACACAAAATATCACTTCGTATCTGCGCGTAACCTCTCGTAATCTGCTCGTAGGTACGTTTTAAACCGTAGGCTGGATCGTCGGGCTGATAAACAATACGTAAACAATATTGAAATAATAGTTTATCAGCTTTCAACACGTGAGCAATGTTGCAATTTACTAATATACAATGTTAGAACTTTATTGTTTTGTTATTTCCTACCTTATTAGATTGATCATGTTGTAAAACTGTGTTTAATTCACTAGCTAGGTAACCTATTGGGCATTCAGTATATTCGAATTTCGATGTCATTTAGGCCTACGTACGTCCTACATTTTCCCCTATAGAGGAGGAGAGCAGACAGTAATTATACTGGTAAACTTTCCAATTCGGAGAATTTTGATGTGATATTATTGTTTTTTTAGTAGGAATTTTCTTCTTTTATATAATAATACTGATGACAAATCATGTACAAATTATTACGATTTCTACAGATCAGATCATTGTTTATTGTTTACCGTATTTTGAAGCAGAACCTGCACAGTGATCCAATACTAATGGAAATAGAAATCACTACCTTGCCGAATTAAGGCTAGTCATGCTAGACCGCATTTACTTTGTTTTTTACTCACTGTCGCTCACAGCTTTTCAACATTTGCCACGAGGTTAACCTTTAACACACTTTACTGTGTTCTGTTTGGCGCGCACTCTGACGTCCAATGCTGGCTAAGTTTTATTTTCCATTGGGTTTTCCATGTGACATTCGTTAATTTTACAACCAACGGACGTTAATTCTCCTTTATGTTTATTATTTATCTTACTAAATCAAGACTACAAAATATTATTTGATGAACAATCTTTTCACATGTGTGTATTGTCATTGAGGATATCATTTTTTGACATTTAAAAGAGGTAAAATAATTGTAAATAAAAAATAAGCTAGACCTAGGCCTAGGCTAATTAATTAAAAAAATAATACAGCAGTACAAACAAGTTCCTGTCGTGGACAGCGAGTGGAAGAGGAGACTCCCATGAAGTCAAGTGTACGTTTTTCTTATTGAAAAAAAGCTCCATACTTTAAATTAACGGTCTAAACTCGTGCTTGTCATTCACA
>NW_022758742.1:0-1840 GCF_011630105.1 Anneissia japonica
AATCTAAATCTCTGTCCACACTATCAACCAATAGAGGAAGTCAATCTAAATCTCTGTCCACACTAACAACCAATAAAGGAAATCAATCTAAATCTTTGTCCACACTGTCAACCAATAGAGGAAATCAATCTAAATCTCTGTCCACACTAACAAACAATAGAGGAAGTCAATATAAATCTCTGTCCACACTATCAACCAATAGAGGAAATCAATCTAAATCTCTGTCCACACTATCAACCAATATAGGAAATCAATCTAAATCTCTGTCCACACTAACAAACAATAGAGGAAATCAATCTAAATCTCTGTCCACACTATCAACCAATAGAGGAAGTCAATCTAAATCTCTGTCCACACTATCAACCAATAGAGGAAGTCAATCTAAATCTCTGTCCACACTATCAACCAATAAAGGAAGTCAATCGAAATCTCTGTCCACACTATCAACCAATAGAGGAAATCAATCTAAATCTCTGTCCACACTACAGTATCAACCAATAGAGGAAATCAATCTAAATCTCTGTCCACACTACAGTATCAACCAATAGAGGAAGTCAATCTAAATCTCTGTCCACACTATCAAGTTTTATGTGAAAATGTGGTATGCCCATATTTGGGTGCAATACTGTATGACATCGTTATACCCATATAGAGTACCACGGTCGTGTCATCACAATGCCAGGTGGCGCCCTCTGTTACCAGCCAGACATTGGTTACCGTTGATTACGGATGAATGACTTCTTAGGCTTTCTGGAATAGGCATTTTAAAATCTAATATTTTACCATCAAAATGTACTAAAAACAGAAAAGCTCGAATTAAAGCTTTATTTCTTTAGTGTTAATTTTTACCTTATCAAATCTAACAGACTGGATTTGCTATTAATTTTATAATAAACCATATTTTGTTATAGGCTGATACCCCAGGAAAAGACACGGATGGTAAGAAAATGCTGAGGCTGTTTGAAGTAACCAAAGCTGTGATGAAACTTAAGGCTGAAGAGGCTGACGTTGCCCTTGACCAGCTGGATAAAATGGCTGAAGACCAGGGCAAAGAATCAGCTAAGAAAGGTACTGTATACCCATTGAATTCATATGTCTGAATTAATGACAAGGTTTGTTTGAAACAGAGTAAAACACTGAGCTAATTACATTTTATTGTTATTGATACCATGGCTAGACTTTTCCCAGTGAAAAATTGGTGCAAATTTTATTTCTAAAATGGTGTAATATCTAGGACAGATTCTGCATGCTCAGATCAGGGAGGTATAAAAACATTATACCTCCCTGCTCGGATGAAAATCCTTTTTAATGAGCGTAGCTTTAATATTTTATGATATAGGCTGCCTTTCCACAACATTTTGAAGCTGTATCTACACTGTCAAATATTGTGTTACAAAAGTGTGATACTGTATGCCCATATTTTGGTGTAATGACATCATCATGACTGCATTATGAGCACATCACACAAATTTGTTGTCGCATATAATTTGATAGTGTGGATTGAGCTTCAACCCATGTCCCAAAAGCTACTCAACAGTGACCCAATGTTGACCTGGCCCCAAGCCAAGTTTTTGAGGAGAATCTCACCAACAAAATGATTGAGTATGATCTGTTTTTGTGGTTGAGTTTTAGTGACATGAATCCATGTCTGTGACTTCTGTACAGTAGAAGTTTATTCTTTAGTAATTAGAAGAATTAACTTCTAAATACTGCTCTGTGTCAAAACATTGTTACATAGATAATTGACATGGGTTAAAACTTAATTTTTAGACAAATCTAAATGCATTTTTGGTTGGAAAAAATAATTTATTGATTCTATAATGATACAAATGATGTTGAA
>NW_022758743.1:0-712 GCF_011630105.1 Anneissia japonica
GACGGGCAAACACACCAAGAGTTTCCAACTCGTCAAACTTATTTTGGAGTTCCTGGAGCTTATTCATATTATACAGTGGTAGGCGACCCTTGCGTTGTGGGGGTAAGGTGGGACCCATATTAATGACGGCCTCAAACTTACCCGCTTGTCCATTATAACCTGGAAATGTGGGGTGGAATACATGGGCAAACTCTTTGATTAAGGCTAGGAACCGATTTTTGTCAGCGTGGCTTAAAATATGGTTGGGATCTAGTGAAACAGAAGGGGTGGTTGGTTCAACTTTAAGGGGTGTAGGCATTTGGCTTTGTGGTGGTGACCCTAAGGTTGGGCTGAATACACGGGTCACTTGACAGATATGTTCATGTTTTTGAACAGACTGAGGAACAGGCGTATTGTTTGGGATTCTGATAAGTCCCCCTACACTTTGGGTGATGGTGGGGTAGGGCCAAGTGTGGGGATCACGAGATCGGTTCTTATTTGTTGAATGAGGTTCAATGGCAACCTCAGAGTCGGAAGCTTGGAGTGGCGGAGGGAGAGTCAACTCGAGATACTCGCCAGGGAATATTGTGGCCTTCTGGGCGGGTCCCCTGACAACGTGAGTAAATCTAACGGTAACGTCGGACTGGGGTTTAGGAGACCCATAAGTTTGGCAAATACCTTTAGCAGTGACCTCACGCAGTTTTGGTCTAATACTAATATCATTCACTTCCAT
>NW_022758744.1:0-1173 GCF_011630105.1 Anneissia japonica
CATGACAATAATGTTACAGTTTTGTGTTGAAAACTTTATTTTGTAGAACCATAAATATGTACCAAACATAATTTCACAACGTTTGCACGTTCCTGCAACGTTGTGTGAACTTTATTTTGTGACATACCTAACCACAACGTTTGCGACGAACGTTATAAGTTAGTAAACACGTATTTGCTGGGTTTCTACAAAAAAATAACTTGTGGCTTGACAACAGGATTCCATTTTCGGATGGAGTTATTAAATGTTTTGACACAGAACAGAGATATTCCTTCCACACCAGCAGAAAACCCACAAGAGACTTAAAAACAACCCAAACCTGGACGTCCTATCGAAGTATGGGAGGATCTTTCAGAGAGGTCGCGAAAGAGTAAATTACAAGAGATTTTGACACAAAATGAACACACTAACTTCTTTATGCAGCATTGCAAGGGGGTTGAAAAAAGAATCAATTTTATTTCTTCCCGACGAATGGTAGTCTCTCTCCCCCCCCCCCCTGGTTTTGTCACACCCTGAGGGGATCCGGAATTGTTCACGGCAGATGAGACATTGTCCATCTCTTTGTTTCAATAAGCATTGCTATACTGATGGTATATCTGTCGAAGAGGACAGCAAAGTGCCTGTTCGAAGCCTTTTTGCTCACACTGCACTGAGAATTATCAAAGAACGTAAAACGACCTTTATCGATACTTTTACAACAAAGGTTTAATATGATTGAGGATGGTTTTTATATAAATCATGACATTGATCCATTATTATGAATTTTTATTTCCATTTCCATTTCGATTTATTTAACATTTTTATGTTGGCCTATGCCTAAAACAATTTTCGCCCGTCCAATTAGAAAAATGTATTTTAATGACATGAGAGAAAATACAAAATGTTCCCACAAAAGTTCTTTTGTCCCAAACCTCCTAATACATACAAAACCTCCCAAAAGCTGGTTAAATTACTTCCTTCACTGAGGTAAACTGATTTTTCACTTTTGCTCCCAGAGATTTAAAGACTGTTACTGTCATATTAAGTGTACTTTTACTCTTCAAGAGATTAACGAGGACTTTATCCTCAATGAACTGAAGCGTGTTAATCCTCGGAACAGCACTGGTTTGGACAGTATCCCACCCAGATTCATAAGAGATGCTGCTGATTTGTTTCCCAGATTTTTATGGAGGG
>NW_022758745.1:0-1095 GCF_011630105.1 Anneissia japonica
TTTTTAGTCACTTTTAGGGTTTTTTTTTTTTTCTATAACTGTAAAAACTGACAGGACCTTAGTTAAATACTTACCCATTATATTCGTTCAGTGGTGGCCCCAGGGGTCTGATAGGGTGGGTCCAAACACAGAGCCAACTAGACCCTCGGTCAGAGTCCCGGAATAAAAATCTCTGGGCTTATGGGAGAGTTTTTTTTTTTTTAGCTTAGTATGGCCCAAAATTTTGCTTTTAAGCCAAAATATTAGGGATTGGCAACCAAATTAATGTTTTATGGATAAGCAAATCATTATTCATGGTGTGGCAACCTCGTCGTGGCATCGTACAATGGGAGTCTATGCCTGTCTGATGGGAATTCCCCACCTCCTAAGCAAATTTGGAATGGTGACGTCAACACACCAAATTCCAAGACTACTACAATCAAAATTAAAGGAAATGTTTACCTATTTAAATTTAATCTTTCTACACTACATTTTTCATCATCATCATTATTATACTATTATGTTGTTACTTTATAAATTATTATTAATATAGTACTCTATATAATTATTCTTATGCGTTTCAAAAAAATTATAGTTTATAATTCACATTAATATTTGCGTTAGTACTGTTATTCTTACTACACTGATGTCATTATTATTATCATCATCACCATCATCTTCCTCATTGTCATCCCCATCCTCATTATAATCCCCATTATAAGGAGAAGAAAGATGATTAGGATGATGGTGAGGAAGAAGATGATGGTGATTATGATTGATGATAATGGTTGTTGATGATAATGACTGTGATGATGGTGATGGGAATGATAGAAAATGATTGATGAGAATGATGGTGATGATGATGATGATGACGATGATGATGAATGATGAGAATCATCCCTCTCATCCTCATCTTCATTCTCGTCATCCTCCTCCTCATCATCATCCTCGTGATGATGATGGTGACTGATGATGAAGATGATAATGATGAAAATGATGATGGTAATGTTGATGCTGATGACAGTAATCAGGAAGATGATGAGGATGACGACAATAATGAGGGTGATGGTAATGATGATTATGATTATGGTGATGAAGATAAGAATGATGATGAGG
>NW_022758746.1:0-579 GCF_011630105.1 Anneissia japonica
GATGTAATATGACATCAATATATATACGGATGTGATATGACATCATTTTGCTCATAATATGGATGCAGTATGACATCATCATGATAATATATGGATGTGATATGATCTCATGATCCTCATATATGGATATGATATATCTTGCTCAATATGTGATATGAAATCATCATGCTCATATACGGATTAATATGACATCATGATACTCGTGTATGGATGTGATGACATAATGATCCTCATATATGGATATGATATGACATCATCATGCTCATATATGGAAGTGATACAACTAAGTGATCCCTTTTAATACTCAACAAAAACATAAACATCATCATGCTCATATAATATACAGTATATGCAAATCAGATGCTTGTCACAAAAACTGCAGACTGAACATGACAAGTTACAAGCCACTAATTACTTTTGTAGAAAAAAAAGTATATTTGTAAGTTTCAACTTCTCTACTTAAGAGCACTTTACATAAATAATTTCCCCACCACAAAATCACTTTGGTTTTCAAAATTGTTTGTAAATGATATATTTATTTTTATATGAATTACATAACTAGGCTAATACAAAATGAGT
>NW_022758747.1:0-3661 GCF_011630105.1 Anneissia japonica
TGGAGTAATGCAAATGCATATTTTCTAAAAAAAGTCATTTTTAGTTAAATTTTGCCGGGAATGGGGCTTTAACCAAAACGTGTAATTTATTATGCCCTAAAAATGGTTTTAGTATTTTGATTTCATGGTTAATGTATTCGAATAGACAAATAATGCCTCTTCCAGTGTAGCAGACATTTGTATATTATAAATAATAATGTTTGCACTCAAAATGTCAGTTATGCCCATTTGCCCTGCGTGTGTTTTCTGATTCAAGACATGTTGACAAACTTTGGCAAGAGGATTAAGTGCACAGTTTAGTGTCTTTGAACACAATTTGAAGGAAGATTATTCAAAAATAACATTCAGTATAATTTCATATGTTAGTCACGTGTAAAATATTAAATTAATGTACAATAACACCAATGAAACGCATTAAATAAATAATAAATTACAAACTATTAAAAAACCCATGTACAATATACCAAATATACAAATGAGAAAGTGAATTAACAATGTTGTTATTTATCAACAAAATCTTTTAGCTTAGAATGCTTAGATCGAGAACTTTATGGTTAGGAGCCCTTCGGGACTTCTAGGCCTTTATACTCGAAAGCGGACTAACTTTAGTCCTGGACCAAATCTGGATTTAAACCAGGACTATCTGAAAATTGTATTCTCGAAGGCGGACTAAATTTAGTCTAGGTTTAGGCCAGGACTAAATCGGCCAAATTTTAGTCCGCCGAAAACCATAGTTTCACAGTGGACTAACAAAGATAGCTACTGCAAGTGCATTGAATTCTGTGCTGTGCGAGGAAATAAAAACAATTAATTCGACCATTTAAGGATTTCCTGACTATGTTATGCAACAAATTAGTAAGTATATTATATTTTAAACCATATGTATCACTTCATAACACAAACATTTTTAACTAAATAGATCAATTTTATGATTCATTTTTGGCCCAAAAGCTAGGCCCCGTGATAGGCATTTGCCTAACACTTGCACAGCGCTACATGGCCTATCAACCACCTATTATGGTGTCTAGCCAAAACCTAAATATTTCGTAATTTTTTCGGCAAATTGTATTCAACTTAGATCAAAATTATGTAAATGAAAATACAAATCTATATTTTTATATTATTTTGTGTAAATTAGGCTGAAATATTCATGATTTCTATATCAGTAATCTGTGGCCTCTAAATTCATTTTTTATTTACCGAATCTACCACCACCAAGCTAGGGCCTAGCGCTAGCCTGGATTGGCATAAGCCAGGGTAGGCAAAGCAAGGGTAGGCAACTTGAGGCCTAATAAGCTAGGCCTAGCTTATATAATTTACCTATGCCTACTAGTACAACTAGACTGAATTGCATGGATAAACAATATTAAGCCATCTGTCCCATTTGAGGCCCTAATATACAATCTAGGCTGGAAAAGTGATGAAGGAGGGAGGCTTTTTATTTTTATTTTGTATTTTGCTAAAGCCTAATTACTGTATATCACACTTGAGTTGTTTGCTGGTACATTGATATCCAAAGTAAAACCCATGATTGGGATAATACAAACTATTTACTAAAACAATAAAAAAAATTATAATTTTATGTTAATAAATTAATATATATCAAATAATACTATTTTTCCCCATTTTGTTTTTAACAATTTTTAAAAATATCATAGAAGACATGGACTAGGGTGATAAACTAATTTTTTTTTATTGGGATTAATCTTATGTAGTATGTTAAATATTAGTAAATAAATAATAAATAGGGCCTATTAATTTGAAATGAAAGACATTAAATCTGTATCATTTGTATTTTATAGGCTAGTATTGAACTGTGCTTTAGTCAGATGTCTGTGGATAGAGTCAACTTTGATAAGGGTTTCAAATGAAGAAATGGGTAAGTGGTTTTCTTTTTTGTAAAGTATTTAATCTTGTTTTTTCATACTGTATATGGGAATGATATTTATTACTGTACAATATCATTACTATTAGAGTGTTTTACTTTTAATATAAAGGATTTTATTGCAATAAAATGGACATTGTAGCCAAGGGCTTATGTACATTACTGTAATAAAAAAAGCACATAGTAAAATGTGTACGTAACATTATTTGAAATTACTTAACAACTTATTTTTATGCATAGGCATAACTATATCAAATTTAATCATTATTATATATAACTAGTAATATAAATAATATGATCATGCTTTTTATAATTATATTTTAATGGGTTATCATAGAATGTGATAATTATTATATAATGTTAACATTATTAATAATAGAAAATAGACTAATATCATTTATTTAAATATTTTTAATTAAATAATATAAGCATAATCAAAATATTGCATTATATTGTATCATAATGAATTTAAATATTTTTGTTGAAAATAATATTAGAACGGTTAGGATATACTGTAATAGGCCTTTATAATTATACTTAATAAAATATATTTACCATGTATTAACATAATCAAATCAAATTATATATAATATCGTATAATTATAATGAATTTATTTTATTTTTGTTAAAAATAATTAATATTATAAAAAGTTATTTTCCTTCATTGACATGTGTTAAAATATATACAATATGAAAAATAGGTCTATATGTTTATACTTTAATATGTCTTCTGTACTATTATATTGAATTTAAATAATAATTATGCTGTGCTAATGTAATAAAAATAATGTTATAAATATAGTAGTATCATGTGTTATTTTTCATTTCAGGCTGAATTGGTATGTAAGAAAATAGAAGAAAGGACAACAAGAGCCAAATGAACGATCATAAAATAATTTATAGGCCTACCAACTACCATTCAATCAACTGAAGAACAATAGTCTTTAATATTCTGAATTACTGCATGATAAATTAACATTATATTTTAGCTGAATATACATACTGCATCATTTTTTTTTAAATCAGTGGTTTTACAACTATGGATGTTTACTGAAAAAAATTATATAATAAAATTTGAATATAAATTATAATCCACTTCTCATGTCATTTCTGTTTTATTGGCTTTCCTTATTCAATACTCGTATAATTATTGTAGACTGAAAAAAAATGTAAGCATATAAGCTGAATGAATTCTAGGCTACACATGTCATTGACCAGGATTCAGCTGTTGGAATACCATGTACATTCTAACTTTAGGTAGATATATTGAATTAATTTTTTTAAACATTTTTAAAGTTGTCAGAATTAATTATTCACCCCAAAACAAATTTACTGTGCAAGTGTGTTACTGTAGGGCACATTTCTGATATTACAATCAAAACACTATAAATGAGATAAAAACATAACTTGGCTGTGTATACTGTACCTTTGCCAGAGAAACAGTTCAAACAGATGTACTGAGCATGAGCAGTAATATTTATAAGGCGTTGCCATGGATAATTTTCTTTTGACCACGCATATTCCATGATTTACATATTAGTCCAGGGTGTAGCTCTGGGCTACTTAGTCCAGGTTTCAAGAATACGAAACCAGGACTAACTCTAGTCTAGGACTAACTAGTCCAGGACTACAGATAGTCCTGGACTACAGATAGTCCACCGGAAATACGGATTTGACTGGACAAAATTGCAACAAAACGTTTTATGGTCTAAATATAAACTTAATTATATGTAAAACAACATACTAAAAGTTTACCAAAATAGGACGTACATAAAG
>NW_022758747.1:3953-8468 GCF_011630105.1 Anneissia japonica
TTAACCGTCAAAGTTTATGATTTCAGGCATTTCTCACGCAGAAAAGATGTGTATAAGAGACAGGCACACACATCCTAGGCAGGGCGTATAAGCCCAGTGAAATAGTTCAGTTTTCTTTGCTATAAAAATCACCTTTCCCGTGGGTATATTTTGGTAAACTTTTTGTATGTTGTAGATATAAAATTTAACTATATATATTCATAAAAAAACGTTTTGTTGCAATTATGTCCAACTTCGGTGCTTAAAATCCGTATTTCTGGTGGACTATTTCGAGAATACGGGCCCTAGACTATGTCCAGACCATAGAGATATAATAAGAATACTAGAGCGCTAACCGCAATGTATTCGATGTTCGAAATACGCAGAACTGTGTGTGTGTACCATCCAAGATGGCTGCCATAGATTTAGCCAATCAAATTTCGCTAAGCACCATCGTTTGCAATTGCACCCTCAATTTACTCAGCAAGTTCAGTACAGCTAGTTACCCGTATGTTTGAAACTCGAGCCCTTTGCTTAACAATGGGCTCAGAGCTTCAAAAGAGCTTTCTTTGTTTTTGTAGGTATCTTTGATCATTAGAGTAAGAATGCTTTGATCTTTTGTTTAAATCACTGCAATGTCACCTACTAGAGGTAATGTTTTGATTGGTTAAACACTTTTGGTACTAGTGCATATAAGCTTGCTAATATGGATAATTTTTTCATTCCTGATGATGACATAATTAATGTCGAAATATTGAATCCCAACACGATGGCGTGTATTTCAATACTTGGAGTATGTATTATATTTTCTTATCTGAAACTCGAGCGTTGCGATGTTTGGGTGTAATGTACACTATTTTAATTTTCATTCCTTGGTACTTTATTTTTGAATACGATGCTCCACTTGCCTTCGTTTTGGCTACAATAGTTTAATAATTTGTTATTATCATTACTCATTATCATTAATGAAATAATAGTCAGTCAGTGGGCTTATTAATATGTAGTAATATGTATACTAAGCCTGAAGAAGGCGCTTTACTACGACGGCCATCTTGGATGGTACACATACATAACTCTGCATTGCTGCGCCATCTTGTCAGCACTCTAGTTGTTTAATAGCTCTATGGTCCAGACACAACGTCTTACACTAGCGTAACGTTACTAATCGAGTGGTGTAAACTTGTGCGCTAACGCCAGTATTATCGCGCAATCACTGGCGTACGACGTTACTCCAGCAACAGAGCCCAGATTAGCGTACGCTGGAAATTCACTCATGGCTATCATGGAAAGAGGACGTGTTTGATCGGTCGTGAAAAAAACCAGCCAAATAATGACTTCACAACAACGGGAATGAGCTAAAATCAGTGGATATATGCTCATGAATATAAACACGACACCGGTGGAGAAAATTTAATTACCAACACGTAATATATTACCAAAAAAACAGTGGTGTAAAACTTAAGCCTAAAACGGGCAAACACGAGGTGATTTCAACTGTTACGCAATCAGTAACGCAGCTCGGTGACCGAAGAGTTCAAAGCATGCCGGATAACAATGACGAGGCAACACCTAAGGATTGCTCGCTACAGGTGAGTAACGCTGAACTAAAATAAATTATGCTTCGTGTTGAATCCAACATGTCAAAACAAATGGATGTCTTGCAAGATGAGGTCGAAAATTTTAAAGCCTCTGTTCAAAGGTGTGAATTAAAGTTGGCAGATTATGAAGTGTCACTGGGTAATCAGGCAGAAAGATGGCTGCCATAGATTTAGCCAATCAAATTTTCCTAAGCACGATCGTTTGCAATTGCGCCCTCACTTTACTCAGAAAGTTCAGTACAGCTAGTTACCCGTATGAACCTCGAGCGTTGCGGTGATTGGGTGTAATGTACACGATTTTAATTTTCATTCCTTGTTACTTTATTTTTGAATAAAGTAACAAGGAATGAAAATTAAAATTATCATTCCTTGTTACTTTATTTTTGATGCTCCACTTGGCGTCGTTTTGGCTACAATAGATTAATAATTTGTTATTACCATTACTCATTATCATTAATGAAATAATAGTCAGTCAGAGGGCTTATTAATATGTAATAATATGTATACTAAGCCTGAAGGTGGCGCTTTACTACGACGGCCATCTTGGATACTACACATACATAACTCGGCATTGCTGCGCCATCTTGTCAGCACTGTAGTTGTTTAATAGCTCTATGGTTGGCTCCAAGTCGCCAGTATCCAACTCGTTGCTGCGAATGACCTAGTACGCATGCACGGATACATGGAACGCCGATCACACAAAACTTTGGTGATTTAGGCATGTGGCGACTTGTGGTGGGCTGGCTGGGGTATTACCGGTACTGCATATCAGCATCAGAGTCTATAGTACAGACAGGTTTCCCTCTAATTAAAGATCACTCCAATAATTGACCACCTCCACTTAAGGACCACCTTTCTGCAACCCCAAATAAATGTCAATTTTTTAAATAATAAAACTTAATAAAATATTTATTATTAATTATTAATGTTATTAATAATAAAATATCTTTTTTTATAATTAAAACTGATAAACCTAAATAAATAAATACAAATAAAAAGACCATACCAACCTCGGTCTCACAATTTGTCTTAAATGTTTTGCAATGTTATAATTTTTTTTATTAAATATAGTTTTTATCATAAATAGTCTGGTGTTTTATTAGAAAGTATAAATTCATAATGACAATGACAAAAATATTTTATTTCCTTTGAGCATGAAATTTACGAAACATATAAATATACAACTTTTAAAGATCAAAGAAAATGGGAAATTCCTGAAGCAAGTCTTGTAAATGGAAATCCCAAATTACATAATTAAATATTGCTTTTTCATATAAGGTTCAAACATATATCAAAGGCCTATTTCACTTAAATTAAAGAAGTTTAAAATTTAATGGAAACATTCTATTTCTTTTCTGTAAATTATATTTTGTATTCATTAATAACAACATCTTAATTACTTTTAGTTTCTTTATATTTATAGACGATTAAGCAAAAAAGTAAGTACAGGGTTTACAATCTAAAATAATATAAAAGAAAATTTTTAAATAATAAGTTAATCTGACTTCCTATAACTATATTCTAATGTCTTCTTATTAATAACAGCTAAGTTTTAATTATAAAATAAACTGTTAAATCGTTATAGATATTTATACCTATATAGATATACCTATTATATACTCATACATATATATATATAAACATTTACATACCCATACACACATAATATACATACATATATACACACATACACCCATACACACATACATACATACACCCACACACACATACGTAAATTTATTGTTGTTAAAGTGAAAATGACATTTTTTGGGCAATACGGTATATAAAAATACACAGAATAACATTTTAAATTATAGCAAAACATTATTTCCGTATAAATCTAAATTATATTATTTTACCTAATAGATTCTTTTTGTATAATTTTTTTAGAATAAAATAGTATTTCTACAATCTTTAATACTGCTAGGTAGACTATTCCATAGACTACCCCTTTATTTGTCAAGCACATTGAGTTCAGTGTAGTTCTCTTAAAACAAAAATTGAAATGTTCCTGCTGTCGGGTAGCATAAGTATGCATTTTTCGTGATTGGCCTAAAATACTCCTGGATAATTGTTGGATGCAATTTCTTATGTGCTTTATACATAATAACCGCAAGTAGAAAGCATTAGAACATAGTCCAACAAAAGAAAAAATTTGCATATGAATAGAATTCTATTGTTCTCTTCCCCCCTAATCCCCTCAATTCTTTTGTTTAGACCCCAACTCATCGATATTTAGAACAATGGAATTGACCTTGTGACCTTAACTTCCGGTCGAAGACCTATTGTTTGATTTTACCGGACCTTGAAATATGAATAAGTAATTTATGACGTAGTGGTAAAATTGGATACGATGTTTTTCAATACATGTATTATATTTTTATAATCGATATTGACGGGATGTCTTTGTTCCCCTTTATAGCCGTTAATCCTATAGAAAATATGAATAATAAATTTATGACGTCATTTTGGACATGTCAGAACTGGTTTGTGTTACTACGTCATAGTCGATACGTCACCCTTTGTGATATGTATACTTAATTCATTGAGTAGAAAAAGATCATGTTTTCTTACCTCCATTCAACATGGTTGCCGGACAAGCAAAAAAATTAAGCGATGCTTACATAGAATATAAAGTAAATGGTAAAATTACGTGGGACTCACCCTTGCTGTTTGCCGTTATTCGTATTACTGAGCAGATCGAAAAAGAATATATTCCTGAATTGTCAACGTTTAGCGGTTTATGTCCCGAGCAGCTTATCACACGTTGGAAAGAAAAGTTTGCCGGAGAAGAAATTAACTGGAGTCGCATCATGATTCTGTATCTTCTTTGCGCTTTAATAGCGAAGGGAAAGAGCGAGAACGAAATTTTTCAACTCAAGAAATATACCGGTGAATTCGTTATTGAAAGGTTTGGTGATTGGATCTCTGAGAACGG
>NW_022758747.1:8552-10238 GCF_011630105.1 Anneissia japonica
ACCGGAATGTGTGACAAATGCATTTACCGACATTGCTGTCCGGGTTGTTTCAACTGTCTTACATAGGAATAGAAAAGAACTGAATTTTCACTAATGATTATTCTACCAACTTACTAATGCATTGCCTTTTCGCCTTGAGATCCTTCTAACAATAAGAGTCCTGGCTTCGGTCACTATTTAATTATCTTCCTTAGGTGCTCTTCTTATTGTTGGAACGTTCTTAATTCTTTGTTTGCGTCTACCCTTTGTTTAACACAATAGCTTATCATCTATTTGGTCACAGTTAATTTTAAGCTAGCAGCTCGTCCTCAAATCCAAAGATCGATAGGTTATTTTCCTTACTTAGTTTCTATTTTTTTTTTTTTTTCGGGGAAATTCTCCCTTCGCTCGATGTCGTGTCTGGACTTGTTGCTAGAGGTATGACGTCATAGATTCCCGCTTTGTTATTTGTTCAACCTTCAACTATTAATCGATATGTGTGATATATAAACTTCACATTGCTTACCCTTATTCAGTATTCAGAAATTATGGCCGGTTACTACGAATCCAGAACTATGCAATTGGAAAACGAAATAAAAGCATTTGAACGAGTTATTGAAAGAACACAGAATAAGAGTGTTGCAATGGAAAAGCAATTAGAAATGACTGAACATAGACTTCGTACAGCTAACGAACTCGCAAAATACAGAGAGACCCTTTTGGATGAATCTACAGCTGAAATTTCTAGACTGAAAAAACAAATTCCTACCGTTATGAGAATAACCAAAGAACTGCTGGACGTGAAAGATAAGAATAACCTGCTAACGGCTCAAATGAGGTCCCTACTCGGTGAGTTACATTCTAGTAGGAAAAACTCTAAAACTGATGTACGGCAAATTCGTTATCACGTTGATCAACTTAGAAACATTCTCCAACCTACGGGTTTTGATTTCCCCGATTGCAAAACTGGTAATATTTTTGTTGATAGCGATGTTGAAGTTGATTGTATTGATGGATCGAACGATCCTTTCTTACCCGCTATGGAAGAAGAAAAGGAGGAAGATGATGGATTCTTGACGCAATGCAAAAACTTTGTTCATGAATTTGATTCTGTTATTGTTTAGAACGTGACGTTGCTGAATGACGTCATTATTGATCATGCTTGTTCAGACCTGTCTTAACTTTTGTATTGTTCCGAACCAAATCGATAAAACATCGTTAGCGTATAAATGAAGATAACGGTACATCTTAATCATTTTACTTGACTCTAACGGACCAGGTAGACACTCTTATAAACTGTTATAGAATGGATAGACGTGTTAACACTGAAATCTTTGGAGAAACCTCGGCTGAAAAAACCGACTTTTTTGAAAACGCTGAACATAGGTTCTTTCTTACTGAAAATCGACACGTTGTAGTTGAAAACTTCAGGAAACAGACATATATTTCGATACGTGAGTTTCAACAATTTAAAGAAGAGATGTGTATAAGAGACAACTACGCTTCACGCAAAGGCATTAATCTTACCGTTGAAGAGTGGGAAACCCTTTTGAAACATCAGGACGAAATTAATCGTGCTCTAAAAAGATTGCGCACCGAACAAAATTATTGCGGATCAAGTGAACCACTTAGGGAACAAACAGTTGAAAAACGTGAACATCAGAAAGACTGGCTATCTTACCGCTAAACAGCAAGTAAGAAAAAATG
>NW_022758748.1:0-704 GCF_011630105.1 Anneissia japonica
ATTAATTAATTCAGCCTTGGCTGTGATCTTGATGTGAATTTGAATAAAGAAAAAAAAAGAATATGCGATGTCTGAAAGGAGGGACCAAAAGTCGGGCCCGAAAGTGGCGCCGATCGAGATAACACCACCCTAGAGGGTCCGGGGACATGCCCCCGCGATATTTTTGTTTTTTGTTTTGAAACTATAAAGATCATTACAATAATAATATTTATGTAGTAGGAAATTATCTGATTTGTGAAAAATAATTAGTTGCTTACCGACCTTAGCAATGGTTTCACCAACTAAACAAAACAAACAAAACAGATACTTTCCTACTATATTAAATATGGAACCAGATGAAATTCTTTGAAAATAATATTATGCATTTTAAATTCTACAAATTCTGAATATAAATTTAGTGAGCAAATGTGCTTTGTTCAACAGTTAGTAGGATATTTATTTTAACTGTTTTGAGAACATAAATTGTTTTATTTTACTAATAAGCCTAGTGTACCTTACCATAAGTATAGCAAAGTTAGTTAGATGGGAACACTCGTATATACCCATGAGGAAAAGTGGGTTGATTTGCCTAAGACCACAGAAGATTTTGAGACCAACACACTTTTAATTTAAAGCCCTGACTACCAAATTATATTTGACAAAACATGTGACATCACAACATGACCATTTATAGACATCTTCATGACTATTATATAGTCTTGATA
>NW_022758749.1:0-1974 GCF_011630105.1 Anneissia japonica
GGGGGGGCCTCCCCTTAAATCCACCACTGATCTGGTTAATGAGCTTTCGTAACATTTAATTTTATTTTGCTGCACATTGTTATACACTTTGGCAAACCGTGAGGCAATTGATAATAAAGCAGTGAAAACTGCACATATTATTATTGCGGGAGGCCGTCCCAATTTTGGGACCCCTGTGATGGGCCACACCCACAATTTGAGGAAATAGTATTCTCTAGATCACCAGAAAATCATCATCACATCACCATTATAGTCAAAATGAAGCACCAACAAATTTCTCATGATCTTTTATCAGCGATTTTCGACAATCATAGATAGGCATATCTATATAATGTAATTTGTGTGATGTACCATTGAAAATAAAACTTTAAAACATTGTCTTTGATGTATTTACTTTACTCTACCTACTTGAAGCCACTAGCCCAAACCCATCTCAGCCCCACAACGGTTGGGGCTGAGCCATGAAAATTTGGGTAAATAGTACCTCCAGCTGGCCCGAAATGACACTTTTATAGTAAAATTCATCATCATCACATTAACATTATAGTCAAAAAGAAGTGCCAACAAATTTCTCATAATCTTTTATTAGGGATTTTCGGCAATCACAGAGATTTAATTAATCCCTGTGATGCACCATAGAAAATAAAACTTAATTGTCTTCGATGTACAGTTTTTAATTACATTTCCTACTTCATGTGACAAAAACCAATCACATCTTTACAAACTTTTTCTCATAATTCTCAAATTATAAAGGGACACCCTCTCAAGTTGTGTATAAGAAATTTTTTTATATTTGTAAGTATAGATACCGGTATCTTGCTATAAGAACATCTATTCTGGCTGTACTGGCTCTTTCATTTCAACAATTTTCAGGCATAGTTTTCCCCGAAAAGTGGGAGGCCAACCCCCCCTTAAATATATGTGGGGGGACATGTTCCCCATCCCCATTGGTCTACGTCCATGGTCAGAGTTACAGTATGTAAACACTTTTAACTTTGATTATTCATGAATGATTTTATAGCAATGACTATAATAGTCCTAAACAAAGGCAGGCCGACGACTAGGTAGTTTAGGCCTAGGCTAGGGTCATACGTGGAAGCAACTTACAACAATTATGAAGCCATATTACATGGAGCGTGATGCCTATCAAATAACTAATAAAATTCACCCAGCCCCAGCCTAAATGCTTGCTTTGCTTGTATGCCTTTTAGGCAACAGTTACCTAATATTTTTTTCTCCGCCACGCCACTGATTCAGATATAGATATTCTATTTAAAAAGTTACAATTTTAAGGTAAATTTAGTTGCTGTCTATTAAAATTTGCATTCCTGAGCCTTACATAGAGTTTCATTATTTGGATTCATCAATTACAAAGGCTGTTTATGAGTGATAGCAACCTCTTTGATATACCACGATACAATCTGCCTTTCACAGTGCAGTACCGCAGGTGGGAAGTGGACATAAGGACAAGCAAAGAGTCCGAGGCTGCAATAATTGTAAAACACTATTTGCAGTTTCATGTTCAACCATTATTCTTTGGCTGCTCTGTTGATTTGGATTTCACGGCCGAAATATCACAGAGAGATCGTGGATCTTAATGATCACAACATTTTTCAACAAGATCTGAATACCCTGGCTACATGGTCATCTAGATGACTAATGAAATTCAACGTTAAAAAGTGTGCAGTGTTATCAGTCGCACACAAAAGGAGTCTTAAAGTACTGTATATAACTTTACTCTCTTCGGCAAAGATCTTAAAAGGGTTCGTAAACATGATTACCTACGCATCACAATCTTATACGATCTGAGATGGAATGACCTCTGTAATAAATTTCAGTCCGTCGCACCCTTGGGTTACTATGAAGAACACTGACTCCCTGAACACTACACTTGTACGACCCCAACTTCAGTATCAAAGTGAAATTTGGAACCCAAGCACAAAATCGGAAATCAAACGCCTGGAAATGTGACAG
>NW_022758750.1:0-206 GCF_011630105.1 Anneissia japonica
TCAACCTGTAGTTTTGTCGAACGAGCGTAAAGAGCGGGTCCCCACTTCCGACCGGTTCGTACAGCAACGGGTGCGATTTCACGAAGTTTAGATCTTCGTACGAGAGTAGAGTCGAGTCGACCGAACAATCGCCCGGTCTGTTGTCCGGAACGTCCTCGTCCGGAATGCGTCCCCAAGGCGCCGTCGGTCGCAAGAACGGACCTCTT
>NW_022758750.1:261-685 GCF_011630105.1 Anneissia japonica
AAAACTGCGTAGTAGAAGACCTTTCCTCCGCGGACGGTCCGCACGACGTCCTGCAGGTAGTTGAAGCGAAACGGAAATTCCCCTCGGAACGAACAGTCGAGTCGCGCCTTCAGAAAAGTCGTCCAGCCGGAGTCCAGTATCGTTCTGCCTCCCTTGTCGTCGGTGCAAACGCGGGCAATTCGCGAACGGTAAATCTTCTCGCAGTTTTCTACGGAAACTTCTAGGAAGAAGAAAAACACTTCTCTTCCCTCTACAAACGAACCGACGAATTTCGGGTGATTCAGCCACAACGAATCGTGCCTCTTGGTTATGAGAGGAACGGCGTTGCCCATCGACCTCGTCAGTGCGGAATCCCTGCTGTTGAAATCGGCTACCGTCCCGGCGTACAGGCTACCCTCCGCGAAGACGGAAGTTACCTTTTGAT
>NW_022758751.1:0-1099 GCF_011630105.1 Anneissia japonica
TTAAATTTATTTCATTTGGTTGTTTCTCAAGGACCCCCATTGGAAATAAGTTTTTATACAAACTTAATGGGCTATTCTAGTATACCACTTATGGTTTTTAACGTCGCGTTTAATTTTAATCTTTTTCAATATTTTAAGGTATATTTTAACTTTTAAGTCATTGCTATATTTGCTGTTTTTGTAGTAATATTGTGATATACTGAATAAAGTCAAGTTCAGTTAAATATCCTACAAGATAAATAAAGCAAATGTAATGTTTGCGTACCAATTTCTTGTGTACTTTTTTTCTTTGCCTAAAAGAAGATAAAACAAGTCCAAAAGTGTATGTACAGTACTGCGATGACTGGATTACACAGGCAAAGCTCCCCAGAGTGTTATTCATTTGCATCTACTAGGACAGCAAACACAAGGCCTAAGTGTTTGCAAAACTGAAAAAAATTATAAAAAAAAATTAAAATGTATGGCTCGCATGGCTCGCTGGCTCGCATGACTCGCGCATTGGCTCGCATGACTCGCTGGCTCGGACTTTGGCACTACTCCACCGTTTTCTTCATTGAAATTTGGGGTATTTTACCTTCTTGCCCAATGTACAAACACAAGATCAACAAAAATAATACATGGTGGCCTGGTACCTCTGCTGAAACTTTAAAAAAAATTAGGAAAACTACTCCAATTTCCAAAAGCCATCTCATCATGACAGAAAAGTCAACCAAAGCCAATTTTGGACTAAATGTATCATTTTTATGAAATTAAAGGTGATGTTGGTGTTGTACAGACAAACTGAGTGAGAAGGGAAAAATTACACCCTAAAATCTACCACTAAATTTGAATGATTATTATATAAAAAAAAACTCTTCTTCCTCCTCTTCCCCTTGCTCACTACTTTCTCCATTACTAATAAGCATCAGAACATTAATACACCAAAACTAGACACTGATAATTGTTTTGGACATCATTACGTTAAAGAACTGTAATGAACCTGAATTGTAGGCTTTTTGATGTTAGTGTTGCACAAATAAACTAAGTGAAAAGGAAAATATTACACCATATAATTCACCATTAAAGTTGAATGATTATTATACTTACAGGTAAAGCTCCT
>NW_022758752.1:0-856 GCF_011630105.1 Anneissia japonica
ATTGATTGACGTCTGTAAAGTTTCCTTTTAACCTATCTTCGAGCATCAGAAAACAATTGAATCGCGGACCGCCCTTGCGTAAATTTTGTATTTATGGTGCGACGCTCTGGTTATGTTATGCTGTTATGTTAACGATGAAGATGTAAGTGTAACTAAAGCTAACGTACTATTATAACCACATTTAAATTCCATCTAATTTAACGAAAACAATAAAATACTCATGTAGGCCATTTATTAAAATACGGAGCCCAGTCGGCACGGGCCTCCACTCCTAAATTTTTCAAAATTATTAAAAAAGATGGAGAAAGAAAATTATATTCAAATTTAAATCTGAGAGTGCCATTTTCGATCATCTAGAGGTGCCATAATCATATTTTTCTTACCTCACCCAACCATGGTGGGGCTGAGGCGGGTGGACACTCTATCCTATCTGTACAAGTCCCTCCCGGGACCCCCCTCTTTTTCGACTTTCTGAATCCGCCACTGTTGAAGTACCAATTTCGGGTTCCTAGAAGGGTAATATTTTATCCATCGGGGAAAAAGAGAAGGTTTCGTCGAAAATTGCTTCCACGAATCCACGATCACAATGAATGAATTATTCATCATGTGAGAGGGGTATCCTTAATACAACAATTATATATTGCAGTCATATTACAGTATTGATGCCTAAACAATAAATAATAAAATTCACAAAACTCGTCAAATATCTGTAGCTTCCAAGGGGCTTTGATCCCTGGACACCACCGGGGCCCTTGGCGGCCCGCAGCCCCCGCCCCAGCCTAGATTCTTGTCGCTTCGCATACTGGATGTATTACCTTATGGAACAGTGGCGTAGAAAAATATTTTTCATTGGGGG
>NW_022758753.1:0-580 GCF_011630105.1 Anneissia japonica
CTCGGGAAACTATGTAACATACTAACAGCCTAGGGTAGAAGTGCGGGCTTTTCTTGCTCCGCCAGGTCTAGTGCAGTGTTTGTTTTGATTTCGCGCTTGAATGAATTTTTGCAAAGTCGGTCACCGATGACGTCATTGAGTGACCTCTTTGTTTCTAAGGTCTTTCAAAAATGACACTTCAAACTCATTTTTGTGTACAAAATCAATTTTATTCGTAATATATGACCAACACTTGTGTTTATAATATATTCATCAATATAAACACGCTGTAGTTAATAGGTGGCAGTGGCACTTTAAAACACAGAATAGTTTCTATTGTTTTTTCAATTTTTATTACTAGATAAATAAGCTTGGCAGATCCTGTTTGCTGGATGGGAGAGGATGTGGTTTGCAAAGACTATATGTAGCAGTGAAATAAGACAGCACCCACGAGTGTGCCATGAATTATTTAGCCCCAGCCCATGTTCTGTGTTAGTAGGGAATGCTACTACTAGTGAAAAATGACCTTACTGGGAGTGTAATGCCTCTCAACCCATCCCCTCCTCCAAACCCCACCCCTCCTCCAGCCCACCAAGGACAA
>NW_022758754.1:0-546 GCF_011630105.1 Anneissia japonica
CCAACATAAGACTGACATTTCTCAAACAAATAACAAAAGTATCGGACGGACATAGACAAATGATACTGTGTAGACGAATGAATAATTTTGTAATGAACAAAATATTTATGAACAAAAAAAACAAATATGAAACCAATGGACGGTTTTACAAATGAACATGTACCGGTACGCATGAAAATTTATGCAAGTTGTGATGATATGTCGATTCTGTCTTTATTCAGAAATGATGGATACTAATTGATAGTATCCCTTCTTAATTTTTAAAAAAAATTTTTTTTATGGTGGGGGGGGGGAGGGTGCCGTTTCTTTCTTCTTTATTTTTTTGCACCATCTTCAGTACAATTCTGTACAGTACATATCACACGGAAAAAAAAATTCGTCATCGACTTCCGTCTTAAATTGTTGAACCTCTGTTTGACAGCTTCATCTCGCCATTTTCTCACTTGCATTAGGTGAATATAATCCACATCCCCTTATCTTCCAGCCACATCATCAGGTTGTCAGCAGCGTTAAAAGCTGTTGATGCGTTGAATCTTGGGAGGTGAC
>NW_022758754.1:567-1722 GCF_011630105.1 Anneissia japonica
TTCTTGTTCATCATAAGATGAATCGTGCTCCTGCGATGTTTCCACACCACTGATGATTTGATCATCCGTTAGCCACTGATACCCTGGATCGTCTGCGCCTTCAGCCAGCCAGGTCCCACCTACTCGTTATCATCGGCTTGGTATCCGAGTTCTTCAAACATTAAATCGAATTCAGCCGAGTCATCGTCATCATGATGGTTTCTTTGATGAAGATCGGAGTCGTTGTTCGTTGTTGAGTCAAAATGTAATTTTTTTTTGTTAGGCAAAGTGAGATAGCCTGAAACAAACACTATTCCATTGAAAGTTTGAAGTTTTTCCGAAAAGTACTCAAATATGGCAGAGAGTCAAAAATTTGCACTAAGTGCTCAACTCGTCGAGATAAGCACTTTTGTGCAAAAAGTGACGATGTTAAAAAGTTGAGTCAAAATGTAATTTTTTTTTTGTTATGCAAAGTGAGATAGCCTGAAACAAACACTATTCCATTGAAAGTTTGAAGTTTTTCGGAAAAGTACTCGAAATATGGCGGAAAGTAAAACATTTGCACTAAGTTCTCAACTCGGCGAGATAAGCACTTTTGTGCAAAAAGTGACAATGTTAAAAAGTTGAGTCAAAATGTAATTTTTTTTTAATTTTTTGTTAGGCAAACTGAAACAAACACTATTCCATTGAAAGTTTGTTGTTTTTCTGAAAAGTACTCGAAATATGGCAGACAGTCAAAAAATTTGCACTAATTGCTCAACTCGGCGAGATAAGCACTTTTGTGCAAAAAGTGACAATGTTAAAAAGTTGAGTCAAAATGTAATTTTTTTTATGTTATTCAAAGTGAGATAGTCTGAAACAAACACTATTCCATTGAAAGTTTGAAGTTTTTCGGAAAAGTACTCGAAATATGGCGGAAAGTCAAAAATTTGCACTAAGTGTTCAAATCGGCGAGATAAGCACTTTTGTTCAAAAAGTGACAATGTTAAAAAGTTGAGTCAAAATGTAATTTTTTTTATTAGGCAAAGTGAAATAGCCTGAAACAAACATTATTCCATTGAAAGTTTGAAGTTTTTCTGAAAAGTACTCGAAATATGGAGGAAAGTCAAAAATTTGCACTAAGTGATCAACTCGGCGAGATAAGCACTTTTGTGCAAAAAGTGACAATGTTAAAAA
>NW_022758754.1:2907-5035 GCF_011630105.1 Anneissia japonica
AGTTGAGTCAAAATGTAATTTTTTTTGTTAGGCACGGTGAGATAGCCTGAAACAAACACTATTCCATTGAAAGTTTGAAGTTTTTTGGAAAAGTACTCGAAATATGCTGCCCTCCCAAGGCAAAGGGAAGTATGGGACAAATTTTTCAAAAATGAGTTATTGGTTGTACATGATTCCAGGTACCATTCTGCACATTTCAAACTAAATATCTATTTAAAAAACCTTATATTTATTGAGATATTTATATCATAATTAGGAAGTACGTCCACCTTTTGACGATAAAGCCACAGCAAAAGGAAGCATGGGACAAGCTGTGGCATTGTGTGTATCACTAGCCAATCAGAATGCAGTATTCTGACTGTGTAGGGAAGATCTTTTTAAAGCCATTGATTTAAGCAAAGTTAAATGAATCAGTAAAGTATCATACAGTTTTTAGATTCATCATTCCAAATTTTCCCACTTTTTTAATTTATAAAGTTAACGTAATATTTGCCAGTTTTTTTTTTTTGTTTTTTTTTCCTTGTAACTTTAGGATATTTCATAGTTATTTTTCTTTTTGTTAATAATTATAAAGTACATAAAGGCAATTTTATTGTATTATGCGATATATATAGGCCTGTTGATTTACACGGGCTAAGGATTAGGCATTCATTGACTTTTCAAGAATATAAAAAATAAAAATTACAAATATTTTTGTGCGCTAATACATTCTTTTTCGAAAGTTGATGAAGAACGCAGACGCGTTCGAAATATTCCTAGAATTGTTTTTTTGAGAATCAGCGATTCAATTGATTTTGTCAAACAGGATTGGAAATACACTGCTTCATATTTTACCATTAATTTAAGCCATCAAAGGTATCTTAATTTGTTACCAGGTGTTACTCGCTTCAACTAAAATACCGTTTAGTTAGAAACATATATTTTTTTTTCCTGAAAGTGTTTACTTAACCTAATTCTAAATCGCCTTCGCATATAATGTCCCAGCAAGATGTATAATAAATGAAAGAAAATGACAACATTATTTATTCCAATGTAAATGTATTGTTTGAAAAAGCTATGATGAATATTTAGTGTCTCTGAAAGCTAATTTTGAATAAATCTTGAATAAATCAACACTAGGGTGTATATAAACGTGCATTAATTTATACATTGGAAAATAACAGTGAAAAAGAGGGCAAGCCCTACAAACACTTACCGGCAGCTAATAGTTAATAATTTTTAGTTCCAATCACTCAAAATATGATTTAATATTTAGATATTAATTTAATCAGGGATGCATTTATGCATTTTGAAATTTGTAAATTTTATTCTTTTAGGCTATCTGTATATAAGGTCTAGCATACTTTTATATATATTTATTAATATTTCTTGATTTAAACAAAATATATTTTAGTTGAGTAATATTTTATGTAGAGAATGCTGTTATCATTAATTTACAATTTATATGTCCATATGTGAGCATTTTATTTAGTATAAATGTGTATTTATACTAAATAAATACACATTTATACTAAATAAAATGCTCACATATAGTATAAATGTGTAATTGCTTCCTTTTGATATGGCGTATTTTCAACATGTTAGTTGTGCAATACCACGGCAGAGGGAAGTATGGGACATTTTAAGCTAAAATACTGCTTTTTAGATTTTTTTATTGTTATACCTAGAATGGCCTTCTAATTATATATCAAAATCACAAGAAAGCTTTTAAACACACTTCATCATTTAAAACGGGTGATGCAAAAACACGTTTTGCTTGATTTCTCAAAACTATCCTGTTGTCCCATACTTCCCTTTGCCATGGGAGGGCAGTATGGCGGAAAGACAAAATTTGCACTAAGTGTTCAACTCGGCGAGATAAGCACTTTTGTGCAAAAAGTGACAATGTTAAAAAGTTGAGTCAAAATGTAATTTTTTTTTATTAGGCAAAGTGAGATAGCCTGAAACAAACACTATTCCATTGAAAGTTTGAAGTTTTTCGGAAAGGTACTCGAAATATGGCGGAAAGTCAAAAATTTGCAATAAGTGTTCAACACGGCGAGATAAGCACTTTCGTGCAAAAAGTGACAATGTTAAAAAGTCGAGTCAAAATGTAATTTTTTTTTTATTAGGCAAAGTGAGATAGCCT